>NC_067399.1:128032943-128337318 GCF_016432865.1 Antechinus flavipes | reverse complement strand
TAATCCTAACATTTTATTTATTTACTCCAGAATAAGAGGCAGAGGACACATATTTCTCCAGGCAGTTTTTTTTTATTTTCTAAGTCTAGCCTGTGCTGCGTTTCTAAAAGACAAGTTAGTAGTGAAGTTAGATTTACATTTTTCAGTGGACAAGGATATCTTCTGTTTTGCCATGAAAAGATTACTGGATTTGGTCTCTAAAGACCCAGATTTCAATTCCAGTTCTGCTGTCTGTTACCTGTGGGATTCATGGCATGTTATTTGATCTCTCTTGGTTTTAGTCAAATGATAGGACAGATTGAATGTCTAATATCTTTTATTTCTCTTTTTTTTTCTGATCATGAAACATAGAGATCTGATTTTAATACATTGAAAATGTTACCTATATTCTTATTTTAAGAATTCCTTCCTTCCTTCTTTTCTTTTTTCTCCCTCTTATTTTTATTTTTCTCTCTCCTTGCTTCCTATCTTCCTTCCCTCCCTTCCTCTCTCTTTTCCTTTTTTTCCTTCTTTCCTGCCTCCCTCTTTTCCTCCCTTCCTTTCTCTCTTCATTCCTTGATTTCCTTCTTTTTTATATAATTTTCATTTGTTTTTGACTTTTTTAGGGAAAAAGTATAAATCTAAGAGAAATTAAAATAGGAGGTTCACACCTCCCCCACTATCACCCCCTTTTTAAACTATTCCCTGAACATGGGAGCATTGTTGCTTTTTTCCATATTGCTCCCCATACCTAGCATACCTCCCCAATTTATTCTTTAGGATCTTTCTAATTTCTACCCATCTCAAGTATCTTCTCATGATGCCTACTCTCATGGCTTCAGTGATCATCTCCTTGTCAATAACTCCAAAATCCTTATCTATACCTTCAAACTCTCCCTAAAAACTTAAGTCTTATTTCCAGTTTTTTTTTTCCCTCGAAATAAATGTTTGGAAACATTGAACTTAAAATATCACAGATTGAAATCTTCATTTTTCCTCCTTTGTCAAAACTGAACTTAGCTCCAAATATATGTTTTGTTTTTTGTGCTACCATTCCATCAGTTTCCTAAGTTGATTATACCAAATCATTTTTAATTTTTTACTCCCCTTCAATGCCCCAAATCCAAACTCTATCAATCAAATTTTCATGACAATCCTTACATCCACTCCTTTTCCATTCCCACTACAACCATCCTAGCTCAGAGATCCATTTTTTTTCTTCAGCTAGAAAATAACTTTTAACTTACTGGCTTTTCTTCAGTAATTACCTACCCTCCCTTTTTTTCCTCCCCCCCAACAATTGGGGGAAGAAATAAAACAAAAACCTTTTTCTTATATATCTTTGTGCAACTGCCTAAATAATCTTCCTAATTAATCACTCTGATTATGTCGATTCTTTTATTTGAAAGCTTTGCTGTCATTGCCTCTTTCATTGTCAATAAAAAGATGTAAATTCCTATTCCTAGATATTCAAGGCCCTACACAACCTGAATTTATCTCAGTTTTTAAGACTTACCTCATACTGTCCTTCTTTATGCCCTCTGAATTCAAAGCAAACTGGATTGCTCTCTTAGTTTCATCTTGTCCTGTATCTTCTCTAAACTTTTGTTCATTCTACCTCTCATTCCTGATGTCAACTCCCCCATAATATTATTCATTGCTATCCATATTTGTAGACCAAAGTTAGGTGCAAACTCTTCAATAAAGTCTTCCCTGATATGTCTCATCTTATCTCCCTAACCCCAGATTGAAAATAATCAATTCATTCTTGAATTTTTCAAAGCATGCTAATCTGTCCCCTTTTCTGATAACAGTATCATTCCAGTGAGGCCCTTATCACATCATGATTGGATTATTTCAATAGCTTGTTGTAGGAGCTATCTGCTACAAGTCTCTCTATCCTCTCTATCCTCCATTCAGCTGCCAATATGATTTTCTTAAACCTTAAGCATGACCATGTTACACCCTTTCCTCAACAACTTCCAGTGGCTCTCTATCACCACAAGGTTCAACTACAAAATCCTGTTTGTGATCAAAAAAAATTATAACTTTCCCCCCCCACCCCTTTGTAGTCTTCTTACACTTTGTTCCTTTCCATGTACCCTTTGATCTGGTGATATTGGCTCCCTTGCTCCTTGATGAACAAGGTCCTCCATCTCTCAACTCTGGGTACTTTCTTTGACTGTTCTCTATCCCTGAAATTATTTCCTTCCTCATCTCCATCGCCCAGCTTTCTTGACTTCCTTCAAATAACAACAGGAAGCCTTTCCCAAACCCTCTACTGTCTTCCCTTTATTAATAATTTCATATTTATTCTATATACATCTTGTACATAGTTGTTTTCTCCTCCATTAGATATGAATTAATTGAGGACAAATACCATTCTTTTCCTATATATCTTTTTTTATCCTAAGCACTTAGCATAGTGCCTGGAAAAGAGTAGGCATTTTATAAATGCTTGACTTCTACTTTGTACTTATACTTCATGCTACATCATATCACAGTTATTTGTGTACAGTTTACTTTCCCACCACTATATTAGACTATATGATATTTGAAGATAGAAATCATGACATTTTGATATTTTCCCCAACATCTAGTCCATTGTTTTGTACTTAGGAAGTAGGTATGTAATACATTATTTTTTAATTAAATTAAATGGAAATCTTTATTGACAATTCAAAGCCACAGTGATTTTCTATTCTAGAATTTCATTTGATTTTCTGCTATGTGCAGAATTCTATGATAAGTTCTGGGGAAAGTGATATAATATTAATTTTTTGTGAATCACTTCAACTGCCTCCTTCTATATCCATGGTCTATTACCTATTAGTGCATTTTCATCAAAATTGCTTTTATATAGTTTATATATATTTATTTAAATGTATGTAACCTTCCTCAATAGAGCATACTCTTCCTGAGGGCAGACCTTTTCCCTTTTATTTTGGTGTACTCAGGGGTTATCTTAGTGTCTTATACATAGCAGGCATTTAATAAATTGTTCTTTGTTAATTGAATGATTAGTGAAGGTTATATTCTAGTAGATATACATGATATATATAGAAATAACTATAATATAAAATAATAGCTAATTAAAAAAGAAAATTGCAAAGTAATATTTGAGATTCAAGGAAGTTCCTAAAGGTATTAAAAGGTAGAAGGACTTGGTAAGAGGAACAGGAAATTGACAAGTTTTGAATTAAAAATCTGCATGATCAGATCTCAAATAAGGAACTAGAAGGACTAATTTCTTTTGGCCAAAATGTTTCACAATCATTAATTTTAGTTTTTCATATTATTGTTTTGTTAGTTCACTCTGTATGGATGTGTATACCTGCATGTCCGTGACAACACACACACTTATACACATATGTATGTGTGTGTAGATTCACACACATAAACACACACACATATGACTCTAAAAACTTGGAAAGTAGAGCTAAAATATTGCCAGTTCATCTTTCAAACAATCCTTCTATCGCGGAATTTTGACTCCTGTAACTATGATCATTTTTTTGTGTCCCTGAAACAGTGTGGGGTATGCAGTATGCACTGAACAAAACTTCGTTGAAGGAATGCATACTCACATCCTCAAGAACAGATGCCCAGCCCATGTCTTGCTTTCCTCATCTTGATCTGAGTCCTGCTACTTTTTCCCTAATTCCTTTGATCCCCTGATTCATCACAGATAGAATCTGAAATGAATAGTCTTATTCCTCTCATCAGGGCTTACAATAACCACTGAACTACAGTGCACACTTGACAATTTGATTACTATATTTGATGGTTACATATTATTCATGGAAGAAGGTTAAAAGTCTGCCAATCTATATCAATACTAAGACTATTTTTTCTATTACAGTGTATTTGACTTTGATCTTAAAAGTCTGTGATAATGTGATATCTTTCCAAAGTAATAAAGCAGGTTTACATATTCATTTCCAGCTATTCCCCCTAGGATTGGGTCATACTAAAAATCAGAGTTGAGAGAATTTCCAGTTTAGAAAGCACCTGAAAAGACATCTTGCCCAACTCTTACCCCAACAGAAATTCCCTCTACACTATCTCTAGAAGTGGCCATCTAGTCTCCTGCTGAGGACCCCCAACTCAGGAGGAACTCATCTACCTAAAACAGTTCATTTACTTTCACATAACTTGTATTATTAGGAAGTTATTTTTTTTCTTCTGACACTTTATAGTTCTTTATAGTATAATATATATATATATATATTCTTCTCCTGACATTGCCCATGGAGCAAAGCAAAATAAGCCTATTTCCACATTCACTATTTAGTGAACAATGTTTAATATTTCAACACTGCATTTAAGTACCTACTAAGTGGTCTCTCCTTTACACTACAACAGTACAGATCCCTCCAAATGATGTTCAGGTAACAAAATCCTCTCCTCTTCACCATACTATAGCTTTTCTCTAGATACTTTAGCAGTGGTCCTCAAACTTTTGTTCTCAATATCTTTATCCTATTAAAAATGATTGAGGATCTGTCCAAAGAGTTTTTGTTTATATGAATTTATAGTTATAGATATTGATCACATTAAAAATAAAAACTAATTATGAATTTGTAGACTCTCTGAAAGGATTTCAGAGATTCCCAGGATGCTCTGGACCAGATAGAGAATATACTGTAGTTTATTAATGGGCTTCCTAAAATGAGGTGTCCAGAATAACAAAATATCCTAGATGTGGTCTGATCAGAGAAAAGGAAAAAGTTATGAGAACCTCCCTTGTTTTGTCCATTATATTTTTATTAAATATAGTAGAAAGGGCAATTTCTGAATAAGCTTAATGAAGTTAAAGAAGCTATTTCTCTCTCCTATGTCTCTACACACAGTTTAGCGGCAATAAACAGGCTTTATATCCTGAATTACACAGAAGTAAAAACAGTCTGGGAGGCCTACAAATAAGGAACTGCAGTACTGTAATTCAGCAGTAATGTTACACCAGCATGAATCAAGCATTCCCAATCCTGCTGAGACAGCACTCGTTTTAATGTTGCTTTGAAGCACACCATACTATCCTGATTCATTTAGCAGCAAATGTGGGCTGCCTTTGTCAGCTGGGACATTTTCCCTTCCCTCAAATAGAGATGAACAAACCTATTCTTTTAAAACCCCGATGCAATCCCAAGATTCTAATTGCTTTACATCCTATCAGCTTGCTTAGAAACACCACTTTGAATCATGCTTGTTGCTTTTAGTTAACTGTGGGCAGTGTGAATGTGCAGTAAAACTGTAGGGGATCCACGCATCACCCACTCGTCTCACGGAATGTACCCATCTTGGCCTTGCGGGGTAGTGAAGAGACATGCAGAGCAAGCACCTGCCCAAGATACCACACAAATACATCCAGGTGGGATGCTACAATTCTGCTTCAGTCCTTGTGCTTTCTTTTCTTTTTCTTCCTCCTCCTTCCTCACCTACTTCCACATAAACACACACATATACACACACCACTAATGCAGGCATTTTTAGGTAAGCTCAGCCATCCTTCTCCTCTTGTGATCTCCTGAAACATCTGAACATCTCCCCTGGGTAAAGGACATTAGCAGATCTGTTCCAGTGGAAGGTCATGGAATTTGGAAGGTGTATTTCTCAGTGGAGCCATCCCTGTAGAGGATTAGAGACACGCTTCCCTAGCCTAGCAGATGCATAGCTAACTTTCCAACTCAGATTCAATTGGTTGTATCGGCTAAGCTTCCAGAGGAAACATCCAACATTCTGAACTGAACATCTGATAATCCCCTGCTGTGGTGAATTTTTGATTTAAATATAACTGAGTCTCTCTTGGCTCTGGCTATGCAGAGTTGGAACTCTTCTTTTAATTGTAGCTTCAGTTTTGGCTTGGAGATTTGGCTGCCTATCCTCCCAATAGAGTCTCCCTATAGATGTGTTTATTAATTGTGTGCAATAGAAATTATTTTGGCTGGCCTTGCAACACAATGGACTTTGCTAGTTGGAAGTAATGGTTCAAAGCTCTTTTTCATGTGGAAAAATGCCTGGTTCTTAATGTGATACTATTGTACTGCTGGGGAATCAACCAGCAGTGACAGTGACAGTTTATAGTGGTCATTCTTGAACTTGGCGTTCAATGCCCTCCACAATGTGGTGACAAATCATGTCACCTTACTCTTTCATTTATTTTATGTTCCAATCACACTGGATATTTTTCTGTCCTTTATTATTATTATTTATTCTGTTTCTCCCCCTTTCCATAACTTCTATGAACTTTTGCTCATACCATTCCTGATTGAACTTCTCCTGTCATTTGCTGTTCAAATCTTTTCCTTTTATTAAAATCTGATTTGGATTCTACTTCAGTCACACCTTACTTCTCCTATTCTGGATAAAAATAGTTCCTCTTTCCTGGAATTCCTTACAATACTTTGTCCCTTCTGGACTCACTTCACTAGGTCCCTCATACGTTGTTTGTTCATTTATCCTTCCTCCATGGAGATGTAAGCCACCTAAGAGAGACACTTATACCCACCTCATTGTCATACTGAGTAACCGTTATTATTGCTGAGAGACAAGAAAATACATCTACCTCTTCTCATTTCCACCCTCAATTCATTATATCTTACAGATCTAACCTCTATAATACTTTTTTCCTTTTTTCTTTCTTTCTCTTTCTCTCAATTCACACTATTTTGGTGATGATACTTCAGTCCTTTATGGGACCAGACTATTGTTTTAACCTTCTGAATGAGGTACTGCTTACTTCCAGTCTTTTCCCACATGGATTCATTAGCCACACAGCTCCCAAAATGGAAGCATGAGAGTAGCCATTTCTCTAACTGTCTATCTCTCTGTTTGTCTCTGTCTCTGTCTCTGTCTCTCTGTCTTTTTCTCTGAATCTCTGACTCTGTCTCTTTTTCTTTAGCTCTCTGTCTTTGTGTCTCAGTGTCTTTGTCTCTGTCTGTCTGTTTTTCACACACACACACACACACACACACACACACACGCATACATTAACACAATAGAAGACACTTCAATGAGTGGCTTTTCCCCTCTAGGATGTCAATCAATTTACAAGCAGTTATTTAACACTATGTTTCAAATCCTTTTCAAGGAATGGGGATATCCCATATGGATATTGGGAAACTTCCTATTCACAATGAAATTATATTCCAAGAGAGGAGACAAATATAGATAACGATACATTCAGCACCCATATAAAGTGAATAACCACAAACACATATAAAGTAGTAAAATATAAGACAGTCCAGGAGGGAGGTAACTAGCATTTGTGATGGGTGGATCAAGAAAGGCTTCATATAGAAGGTAGTATTTTCTAAAGGAAGAAAGCCTGTTTAAGGAGGAGATAGGGAGAGAATGTATGCAGGGCATTCTGGGACAAGCACTGCAGAGGTATGCAAACAGGAGATAGTGTCATGTGTGAGAAACAGAGAGAGTCTATTTGGCTAGTTTTTTTTTCTGGTACTGGTTGTTTTTGCTGTTGCTTCATTTCAATAGTACTTGCTTCTCCACGACTCCACTTGGAGTCTTCTTGGCAAAGATACTGGAGTGTTCTGCCATATCCTTCTCCAGATCATTTTAAAGACAGGAAAACTGAGGCAAACAGGGGTAAGTGATTTGCCCAGGGTCACACAAGGTAGTAAATTGCTGTGGACTTATTTGAACTCAGTTCCTCTGATTCCAAGGCCAGTTTTCTATCCATTGGGCTTCTTAATATTTCTCAGCTAGATTAAAAGTGCAAAAGTGCTGATTACTAACTAATGAAGTGCAGAGCACTCTGATGTAATTCCTAGCCCTTGTCCCCAAAAGTTCCAAAGTGAAATTGCCCATGAAAAACCTGAAGAGAGGACTGGTGAAGGCTAGAGCTATACGGTGTCTCACCAATTCTTCCCTGCCCCCAATAACCAACAAGGAGAGATTTTCAGACTAACAGACTTTGGGATGGAGGTTAATTGCATTTTGAGATGATGTCTCATGACTTCCACTCATACATCATGTATTCCAAACAAACTGGCCATTCTTAGTCATTTCATCTTTGTCCTCCAATGCTTTTACTCATATCTGGAATTCTACCTCTACTTTTTATAATTCCTGGTTCGTTTTAAGACTCAATTGAGGTGCCATTTCCCCCCACACAAAGTATAGACACATATACACACATATTATATATGTGTATATATAATATCCATTTATTTATGTTTATCTATCATCTATCCATCTATCTATATCTTTAGATAATACCCCCTCATGTAATTACTCTGTATTTATTATGAAAATATATTATATGAACTTACCTGGGTATGATATATTTCCTCAGTAAATTGTATGGTTACTGAAGACAGGTACTGTTTCACTTTATCTTTGTATATCCAGTATCTAGAATAACGTCTAAGTTCATTCATTAAGCTGATAAAAGATAACTAGTTGAACAACTATTACTATTATTGCAACTACAACTACTACTATTGCTATGCATTTATCTGATTCTTTTAATTTTGCAACATGCTTTATAAATATTATCTTATTTGATCCTTTTTAACAATCCTGGAAGTTATGTACTATCATTATTCTCATTTCACAGATGAGAAACCTGAGACAGACAAAAGTTAAGTGATTTGCCCAAAGTCTATATTTGATCTCAGGTCTCCCTGACTGCAATGAGAATCTCTGGTCCTGACTTTATTTATTCTTTAAAGATCTTGCATTAACAATTTGACTTCCTTCATAACAGAGAACCAAGGAATTTCTGACTTGGAAGGGGTTGTGGAAGTTTCTTAGGTTATATAGGTGCAAGCAACCTACAGTTTCTCAGTGGACCATATCCCAAAAGCTTCTCACCATCTTGTACTAAAAACTTTGCAGAATAAAAAAAAATGAGTTTCCAAATTCAAATGATTGAATCATTTTACAATTCCACCAAAAATAAATAATTTCCAAATTCATCTCTTCTGAACCTCATATCTATACTATACTAGACAAGGGTCTACCTAGTGTTTCCAGTAGTAAAGAATATGCTTTCTGCTAAAGAAGCCAATTCCATCCTTTGGCCATTTGTTTACAATTCATGTGTGGGACAGTCAACTAGCACCTTTGATGGGAAGACTTTCCAAATTCTTTTCAGGGCTGCTCATCCACCTTTGGTGGTCCACCTGGCACTCAACTCTCACTTATGGCTCTAAGAAATGGCAGCAGATATGTTAGTGAGTTAGGGGGAGTGCATGTCTACCCAAGCACATAAAGACTTCCCTGTCAGAAAGGGTCAACAAGGACATTTTATTCCAACAGTCACAAAGGGGACTGAAGCAAATGCTGTGGAGCACTTAGAACTTGGTCAGACATCCAAGATGCCAAGATCATCCACAGCATCTTTTTTCTCATTCTTTTAAAAATTTTATATTATTTATTATTATAAGTATAATAAATAATTATTAATTAATTTTAAAATATGCATTGCTTTTGAATCATGCTGGGAGAGAAAAATCATGACAAAAAAGAAAAACCATGGGAGAGGGAAAAAAACAGAAAAAAGAAGTGAACATAATATACATTGATTTACATTCAATCTCCATAGTTCTTTTTTCTGGATGCAGATGGAATTTTCTATCCAAAGTCTATTGGGATTGCTTTGGATCATTGAACTAGTGAGAAGAACCAAGTCTTTCATAATTGATCATCTCACATTCATTATTGTGTACAATGTATTCCTGGTTCTGATTGTTTGGCTCAGCATCAGTTCATATAAATCTTTCCAGGCCTTTCTAAAAGCTTGTTCATTATTTTTATAATAAAATAATATTCCATTACCTTCACACACCTTATTCAGTCATTCCTCAATTGATGTGCATCAACATATTTTTCTTTTCTTTGCTGCTACAAAAGGAGCTCTTACAAACCTGGCTGTATATGGATCCTTTTCACTCCTTTATGATGTCCTTGAAATACAGACCCAAAAATGGCAAATCCACTGCTTCTTTCCAGTCATTCTGACTTTTATCTTGCCATTGTTCTTTGATCTCTCAGAAAGAGAGAATGAAGTTGATGACTTTGTGCAACTTTGCCTCACTTAAATTCAATTCATGGATGAGTCAGTATATCACCCTATGATTTAATTAGTCCTCTTTGAAACTGAAGAATGACCAGTAATTTATACCTTACTATCTCAAAGATAACTTTATAGGGCATGTGAATTGGTCTGCATGCTATTCCCCAACTCAACTTTCTATCATCCAATTTAGTGTTTTGTTCTCTGTGCTTAGAATATCACCTTTCATCATCTATTTTTCCTTGAATTTTTCCTTTACTTCAAGAGTACTTTACTAATTGGAGTGTTTCCTTTATATCCATCATAGAAGAAAGGTATCTATTTATCTCTACATTTAATACACTACTAACACACTACTGTTTTCAACTAGTCTAAGAAGGGATACTATATTCATATAAGATCAAGGGCAAAGATTAGTCATTTGCAACAATATTTTTTTAAAAAAAATATAAAATAAGCTTATTTTTCCATTAGTTTAAAATTTCATATCATATACATATAATGTTCAATTTAGTTTTATTTCCCTTTTGCTTCATTTCTCTGAATTCTCTGGGCTTTAGATGATATCTAACTCAGCATGCTTTTACACACACACACACACCATTCATCCCCCCCTCCATGTTTTCTTCTTTTGCAATTTCCTCATTTTCTTCCTTTGCCCCTCCAATTACATGATAACCACAAAAAATATGAGGAGAGATGAGAGCAATGAACAGCTTCTGTGTGCTACTAATCTTTTCCCTCTGTTCACTGGGAATTAAATAACTGCATTGTAGACAACTTCATGGCTTACAATATTAAAGGAATATAAATGGTCTGGATAACACTACACTAGAACCTACAGTACTAAAACAAATCCCAACCCTGCTAGGTGACTATAACCAGTCTTTTATTCTCTACAGTACTGTCTGTATCACAGCCACACCTGAATTGTTTATTTAAAGATCTAAAGCATCACCATGGCAATAATTACTCAAGTGATGTTAACCTACACATATTTAACCATCTATGCTAAATCACTGAAAACTTTATGCAATTCTCTTATCTGGTTTAAATGAACACCTGTTGAAGTGGGTGGTACATGTATTACTATTACCATGTTTCAGATTAAAAAAATGACGTTCAGGTAGATAATCATTTAACCAAGGTCATAATAACTCCTATGTTATAACACTGATGTATCCCTACAGTGTAATAGAGGATCTAGAGAACATCATCATCATCATCCTCATCACCATCCTCATCATCCTAATCCTCATCCTCATCTTCCTTTTCCTTAACATAAGAAACAACAACAATAATAATGACTAGCATTTACATAGTATTTTAAGGTTTGCTAAGTGCTTCATTCAAGCTTCATGACAATCTTGAAATATAGGTATTATTGAAGATATTTGTAATATATATATATGTATATATATATATATAATATCTATGTATAAGATATATATAAAATATAAAAGACATGTCCAAAATAAAAATAAACAGTCAAGCAAAGATTAAATGATTTGATCAGTATCATAGTAAGTGTTTGAGCTCAAATTTGAAATCAGAACTTATGAATTCCAGGTCTAGCACATTATCCAAGGAGCCACCTTGCTGCCTCATATAAGAACATTTAAAAGTTCATCCATTCAAAACAACATTGCCTTCAATAACTCTGCATTTCAAATTCTCTGTTCCATAGGAAAGAAAGCACGTTAGATATATGGTAACATCATACCAGCATGGGGATCAGAAAAGACCTCTCCAGTTCCTTCATGGACACCACTAACTCATTCTTCTCACATGTTTTGCCTTTCCTTGATGCTTTATAGATAATGATCAAAACCAATAACTTGTATGAAATAATTGAAAAAATGGGCAGTGATAACACTTTCTTTTGAGGGCACTTAGGAAGCTAGATCTTGAAAGTAAAGTTACAGAATCAATACTCACACTCTTCAAGTGTAGGATTTTGTGGCAACGAGGCAATAGATCCAATATATTAAAGGCAAACATTCTTTTGCTACTTTTTTGTATTTCTCCTAAGTATTTACTCAACATCTAGGATATGTAGTTCTCCATGACACATACACCTGTAACAATTAACTGATCTCACCCACTGGGCTTGTGCACAATCTCCTCCAAAAACAGTTGAGTCAAATTCAAGATGCATCTTACCTCTGCAGCAGGGACACCCTCTGGGGGACGACAGTGTAGGACAATCATCCCTTCAATAGGCACTTCCCTTCCCTGGGGATCTTGCTCAAAATTTTTCCGTAAATCTGTGAAGAAGCCAGCAAAATAGTCAAATATGAAAAGGCAAATTTGTATACATTTGCTCAACATACAATAAAGCAAATTATTGTCTGGTGTAGGAGCTTTCTGAGTAACAGAATTGCTTCAAATATTTTTTATTATGATTCAGTTTTTAATTCTTGCCTTTTCCTTTCTAGCTCTTTCAATTTTTCATGATCTTAAAAAAAAAAAGACAAAAAAAAAACTGGCAAAGAAAAACACAAGATTTCATAAGTCCATACGTTTATACTAGTATCATCTACACAACATACAATGCAACACTTATCCTAATGAATTCATGCAAATATATAGCTACAGTAGGCTTTTTTCATGTGATATATTTTATTATTATTAACCAAAGAATATATTATTAATCTGTAATTTGTGCCATTTTCTTGGTCCTCTGGAGACCCTAGAAAACAGTAATAGAGTGAGATTACCTATTAGCCTTTTTATTTGTAACCAGGGAGAAGGGGAGGCATTCAATGACAAAAACAACAACAAAAATCTATAACCTATCCAACCAAACATACAATTAAAAAATACAATGCCCTCAAGTCCAATAGAAATGTTCTGCACTGGTGTGATGCCCATCACTAGGAGCTCAAGGCATTTAACAAACAAGTTGTACCATTAGCCTTTGACGCATGGAGGACTGGAGCATGGTGAGGTTAATTGGCTTGCCACTGGTCTCAGAGAGTGTCAGTGCCAGCACTGGGAACAAAACCTGAGATTCCTGACTTCTAGTGTCTGATTGCTAACCAGCAGAGTTCTCTTATTTTGGCAAAGAATACACATAAATGCATACACACACATATATATACATAGCTCTTTCAGGAGCCTTTTTGGTGTGGTTACCATGTGATTATGTACTATATTATTTTTTAAGGGGTTCTGGCCTTTTCTGCTACTGAAAGACCAGAAGAACATTTTGTTAATTTCATAGAACATTTACAATTCCAGCTGTCACTGAACTATATGGAATGCTCAACTAGATATCTTATTTACAATGCTTTCCTTAGTAAAAGATGCTATTTCCCCCCTCCCTCCTCACTTTGATGATGTAATTTTGTTTGAATTGAGTATTTCAAATTACATACTGTGGATTTATTAATTTAATTTTGTTTATTGTTTATAATATGAAAGAAGATTCCCCAGAAAGGCTCAGATACCTAAATATTACTTTATTTTTTGGCTGAGGCAATTGGGGTTAACTGACTTGCCCAGGGTCACACAGCTAGGAAGTATTAAGTGTCTGAGGCCAGATTTAAACTCAGGTCCTCCTGACTTCAGGGCTGGTACTCTATTCAGTGAGCCACCAAACTACCCCAAATGTTACATTTTTTATAAATGTTATAAATACATTAAACTTGATTTTAGCAAATCAAAAATTCAGAGGGAAATTTTTTAAAGCACAACACTCTATGTATTCTCTGGCTTTAGATTTTTTCTTCATCTTCATGTTTCTTTCTCCTACAGGTAATCATTGTTCTTTTTCCAGAGAAATATTTATCGAGTTATTCATTAGTTTGTGTGATGTAAAAGATCACCAAAAACTAATATCACTAGCACACATAGTGAGATTAATTTTTTCATTTTCTTTCCTATTCGTTAAGTTTAAGAAGGGTTTTCTGTTATTCAAGGATTCATGAATTGTCATATCCCTTTAAACTTATGATTCAGTTACTGGCTTGCAGTATAGTGGAAAGCCACACAGAAACTGACATAATAATAGGTACTGTGAGTGAGCACTGATATGGAATACTCAGCTTTCTCTGTACATATTAGACCCGGAAATTTTTATCTGTTACTCCCCTGGGGGTATCTTCCTCAAGTCAAAAAATCATACTCCAGATTACACTAATGGGTTATTCATCAGAAAGAGGCAAATATGGATCTAGCTGGAAAGTGATATTTACTCTTACTCATGAGGTGTTAGAGAGTCTGCTAATGGAAAGTCTTTTCTTTGAACTGACTGCTCCATCATCCAAGAGAAGTCTTATTCAACACTATTAACATGGTCACTCTGGATAATACTAAACTAGTTTTTTCCAACATACAAAACCAATGGCTAGAATCACCGTCCACATATGTTCATCTTGGAATTAGGAAATTAGCTCAGCTATTATTCTAGATTATTTCAATATTGGATGCATTACTTGGATACTCTCTCCCATACCAAACTAAATAGGAATCCATAGAAGGGAAAAAAAAACAATTGAATCTAAATTATCATATGCCAAATTCCAAACTTACCATGTGTTATACAAAATTAAATAAGAATGATCTGTCAAAAACTTTGGTGAATCTTAAAACCATCTATTGTGATTCTAGGCATAGTAAAGATTATCATGAATGCATTCTCATTAATCTCATCTATGTAACATCCAACTTTATAAAACATTAAAAACCAACATTTTTGGAGGGGGAGAGAAGGGATACCAGACTTAAAATTCTAATAGTGTAGGAAACTTAGCACTGTAAATTCAAATGGTAAGTCTTCTGAAACTTACAATCTTAGAAAGATGCCTCGGGACATTGGGAAGATAAATGACTTTTTCTCTGGCCACCAAATTCTGAAACTTGTCCTCTATTCTTTATACTAACTTTTCCAAATAATACCCAAGATAATTAGAAAGTAGAACACCCCTTAATGCCCACCTCCATAAGGAATTGACAAGAATTGTTTAGAAGCAATTGTTTAGAATATTAATACCTTTCTTTTTGTTTCTTTCTTACTCCTGTTCTAACCCATATCTGATTTGAGTTCTTCATACAGAAAAAAAGATGGAATAAGATACCCCTTCCCCCCAACAGATGAGGACATGGTAAAGCAAGGGACTTTGATAAGATAAAAATCACATAATCAATACCTGGAGAAGTCAGTAGTGGCCAATAAGTAGAAACTCTGGTGCTATGTCAGGTCAGAACATGGGGCAGGAGAGTGCTCTTTCTAAAGCTATTTGGTCTAGCTTTCATTTTCCTTTCATGCTACTATGTTAGGAAGTTCATTGTAGCACAAGAAAATCAATAAAAATTCAATTCAGAATAATAGTCCTTTGCTGCTCAGCAATACCAGGGAGTTATCAGCTCATTCAATGTTATAGGAGTTAATGTAATGATATAAAAATAATTTACTCATTCAAACCAAATCAGCCAATGAAAAATTATAGTCATTTTTTATAGTCAAAATCAGAGTCATTTGTTAAGTCTGCAGGAACGATGACACAAGTTCATATGAGTGGTTGAAGCACATTGCATTGAAATCATTTGTTGAATTTGTCCACCTCATTTTGGCCTCATGGAGCAACAAAATTACATTTCTCTTCATAAAAAGAGATTTGCATATTAATTTCAAATCATCTTAAAGTAATGTATGAGTGCCCTTGAAATACAGAAGAGATGCATTTCAAAGATCCATTTCAACAAAGTTGATATCAAGATTTATAAGTTGTAATCACTGACTGAGTGACAGCTAGGTGGCGCAGTAGAGAGAGCCAACCTGGAGTCAGGAAGAGTCATAACTTCATGAGTTCAAATCTGGCCTTAGGCACTTGCCTATGTCACCCTTGGCAAGTCACTTAACCCTGTTTGCCTCAGTAAAAGGATACAACTCAGTGTGCCTCATTCATAAAATAAGGTGGAAAAGGAAATAGCAACTATTCCAATATCTTTGCCAAAAAAAAAAAAAAAAAAACAAAAACAAAAACAAAACCCCAAATAGAATCAAAAAGATTTGGCCATGACTGAAACAATTGAATATCAATGAATTGCCGAACTACAACAATCAACTTGGAGAAACAGGGTACCATAGAAAGTTCCGCAGCTTTGTTATTATATGTGTAACCTTGGGTACAACTTCTTGGCCTTTTTCTTTAATCTTAAAATGAAGGAATTAGATTATATGATGTGGCTCCAGCAATATCAAAAGGCCAGATATACTAATTTAATTGTTCTTTAAAAGATGCTGGAAAAAAATCCTTGACACATAATTGGCCCAGGACTTGAATGAATGCCACAGTTTCCTGGTATCCTTAAAAAAAAGAAAAAAAGAAAAAAAGAAAAAAGAAAAGAACAAAACTAAGCATAGGAGAAATAAGAAGCACTCCCTTTCTACTGCCTCCCTACCCCTCACTTCTGATGATAGCCAACACAAAAGCAGAGAAGCTGCACCCCACCAATGATGTATCCCTGTCAAATAATCTTTTTCAGTGCAATGGTTAGATGAACTTTTTGTAAATTGGGTTAAGTGGTCCCCATTTATCTCATTCTGTTCCTATCCTGAATACCAGACTTGTCTGAGTCAGACTGAGACTATAAGAAATGAATTCAAAGGTTCCTTCTACTTCTAAATGTATAAATCTGAGCATTTATAACTGGCCTTATTAATGCTCTAAGAAGATAGTGATCAAACCTTGCTGAAGCAAGATGTGCATAAAAGATAACTTTTTAACTCAGGTCTTGTTCGATTTCATGGTCCTCTTCCCTCTAGGATACATAGTGCTGGACATGGACATTTCGCCTTTTTCTATGGAAGCATCGGTATACTGTTTGCCTCTGCAGTTCTGTTTGGTCAGCTTTGATTTACAATTCAGTGTCAGCCTCTGGCTTTGAAATATTTCCAGGATTTGCCCTGGATCTTTTGCTCACAACATTTATGACTTTCTCCTCAAATACTTGATGTCTATCAGTTTAGACAGATAATTAATTATAAAGGAAATTCCATACATGGAATTCCTAATTTCCCTATATTCACATATGAATTCTTATTCTTAGGATTCCTTAGGATCAATGACATCTCTTCCATGCCATTGCAAGACTACTCTTTCAGTAGCAATATTGGACTGACAATCACTGTATTGAAGCCACTCTTTTACTTCTGATCACCACCTTCCCCAATATATCCTCCATTTTTATCAGTTCTCCCCCTTCTTTTATTATATCCACCCTTTTGCATTTACTTAAATATTAAGACAGATAAGTTGGTAAAAAGAAGTAGCATCAAAAGTTATGAAGGGATAACTACAATTCCTCATAGAAATATATGCCCAGAATAAAGAAGTAAAGCTGTAGCATAATACTATATATATTCATTCATAGGCCTATTACATAGGCAAGTGTCTATATATAAATATATATATATTTGTTGTTGTTTAATTGTTTTCAGTTGTGTCTGACTCATTGTGACTCCATTTGGGGTTTCATTGGCAAAGATGCTGTAGTATTTTGCCATTTCTCTCTCCAGCCCATTTACAAAAATGAAAACTGAGAAAAAGTTAAATGACTTGCTCAGGGTCACACAACTAGTAAGTGTCTGAGGCCAGATTTGAAGTCAGATTTTCCTGACTCCAAACTCAGCTTTCTATCCATTGTACCTCCTAGTTACCTCTTGCATATATTTACCACTTAATAAATACTTGTTGATGAATATTGATTGAAGGAATGGGGGATATTTAGACTCAAGCACAGATGATTCATAGTACAAATTGGGAAAAGCTAGGTTGCAGATTGGGCAATGTTAGATTTTGAGTAAATAAGAGCTGTATTTGAATCCTGCCTCAGATGCCTAGTATCTGTCAGTCCCATTTATAAAATAGGCAAATAATAACTACTTTGCCGAGTTCTGAGACTCAAATGACATGTATATATGTGTGTATATGCTCATTATATATATATGTACATTCATATACATATATGCACAGATACCTGTGTATATGTATGTGTATACATTACTTTGCAAACTGTAAAGTTCTGTAGTAATGGTTATTATTCTGAAGCAATATAATATGGAAATTAGTTTAGCCTTATTCCATGAGATTTTGAAAAGACTTTGAAAGGTATATCTTGAATCAAATGATCAATAGATCAAAATTATAGGATGATAGGGTTTTACTTTATATAAAAAAGAATAATTGGGAGATGTGAGCTGACCAAAAATGAAAAGGGTTGATTTCATGTAACTGGAGGTATATAAATAGAGAGGAAGTAATCAACTCATTTCCCTCTCAAGAATACTTAAACAGGGCAAACCCATTGGGCAAAGTATTATAGATAACACTTACAGTCTTTTTCATTTTGCTTTTCATTTCTAGTTGTTAATTTAGTTAATGTTATACATATATGTATACATACATAAATATATACATATACATGTATGTATGCATGCATGCACTGGTTCTTCACTAAGTCCTACTCTTATGTTTCTCTTACACAAAGGTAGTGCTGAATTCCCAAAAGTTGTCAATATAACCATAGCTCAGTAAATCCTAATAGCCTACAAAGATTTTAAATACAGCCCCAGAAGTAGGATATAATCTAATAACCAGTGCAGCTTTATGTGGAGAAGTTCAGATCAAGGCAGTTAACTAGCAAGTGACAAATTTTTCACCTCAGTAATGTTTGAAGCTATGTATTAAGGTAGATGGTTGTGAGAATGGGCAGCTAGTTGTAATCTACATCATTGAAAGAATCTTCTACATTGAAATTACATAACTTCTGAAGCATAGAAGTATATGGAAATATTTTCAAAGTAATAAATTCTCCAAAAACAGTTTTTAAGAAAATGAGTTTTCATATAGTGAAATACTCAGAATTTCAGCAAAACAACATATTTCCCAAACAAAAAGACCATAATATTGCATGACTATTTAGAAAACTTTTGTTCTCATCTGCATAATTCATTTTATAAACTAAAAAAAACAGATATTCTGCAACTTTACACTCTGATTTCATCCTTTCTTATACCACTCATCTTCCAAAAACACTCTATTCCTTGGTGAAGTATTACTGTTCTAGTAATTTTCTTAATGAGTTTTTGTTTTGTTCTGTTTCTTAGGCTCCTGCTATATGAATAACAAATATCACAAATGAAAGTATGATCCATGCAAGAAGTATCAGACATCTCTGATATCAATGACTGCTCAATGTCATTTCTGAAAAAAAAAATGACAAAGCATGGCAGTGCTGAATCAGTGTAAGGATATAAAGTGGAGACTCCTACATCTGACACTTACTAGCAATAGGAGCTACTTTAGAGCTTATGATCCTCATCTATAAAATCAAGTTAAAAAAATAAAGGTATTATCTGCTTTACACAGTGCCTGGACAGCTGAATAAGAATATACACATATAAGCAGGTATCTATATACATGCATGCACATATATGTATATAAAATATGTGTGCAAACTTTAAGGAGCTAAGTACATATCAATTGTATAGAGTATATATGGCATATGATGTCTGGGGGTGTAAAATGTACAGGACTGAACTTGCATAAGGAGGACCTCAGAATCCTTTAATGATAATTTATGGATCTTGCAAGGTAAGTTATCCTCCCTCAGCCTCATTTTCCTCATTTGTAAAATGCATAATAATATTACCTGTCTCACAGAGTAGTTGTAAAAATCAAATGATGTAATGGAAAAAGAGCGGCTGGGTGGTGCTTTGGAGTGACAGGCCTGAAGATAGGAAGACTCATCTCCCTGAGTTCAAATCTAGCCTCAGACACCTACTATCTGTGATGAGCAAGTCACTTAACCCCATTTGCCTCAGTTTCCTTATCTGCGAAATGAGCTGGAGAAGGAAATAGCAAACCACTCCAGTATCTTTGCCAAAAGAATCCCAAATGGGGTCATGAAGAGTCAGACACTGTTTAAAACGAGTGGACAACAATAATAAATATAAAGAATTTTGCAAACTTTAAACATACTACCCCAGCATGATGTAGTAGTGGTAAAAAAACAGGTCTCACAACCTAGATACCAGACTTTAATAATTATTAGCTATATAACCTTGAAGTCATTTTAATTAGGCATGAATCAGTTTCCTCATCTGTAAAATGGAAATATGATACCTACAATGCTTACCTCATTGACTTCTTGAGAATAAATTATATTATAAAGCATAAGAGTCATGTGAGCATCATTATTGTTTTGTCACCATTTTTTTAGAGAGCCAATAAAGATAAGGAAAGGGAGAGAGAAATCAATTTTCTTTTTTATCATTTCAGGTTTTAGTTTTTGCCTGAGCATCTCTCTAACATTCTAATGATTGATCCATGATACTTCTTAGACAGGCATCTTCTACCAAGCAGACAGTAATTTATGATGATTCATAATGTCCATGAAGATGTGGAGGCTAAAAGAAGTTACCTGCAGAACTGAGCTATTCAAGGCTTCTGGACCCCCCTTCCTATAACACAATAACAAAATCTTCTGGATTAATTTATAACAGGGTTATGATCAGAGCAAACTGGTCTTGAGTAAGTATCAATGTGTTACCACAATCCTGGAGTTTTTCACATGATTGTGGAGGGTGACAATATGCTGAAATCAGTTACAAACAAAGGCAGAGATTTTAAGACATTAGCTTGGGGAAACCCCTTCCTTTTTTTCTCCATACTATGAAAAACCCTGTACAGGTAATCAAAGCAAAAGAAACTTGCAAAGCATTTTATAAAAAGAATGACCTAAAAATAACCTTAGGTTTTTAGTACTGGTTGCCTCATTAGGATTCAGGGCCCCACTTGAAAAGGAAGAGGGAAGAAATAAAAGAAGAGCTTAGAAAAGAAAAGCCAACACAGCAACAAGAAGAAATAAAATGTATTTTAAAGGCAACATTTTTAGCTTTCTATTTCTCACCATTTTTTGTTCCCCTTCTAAGCCATTGAGGCCAATAGAACGATGTGTTACGTAAAGGAGTGTGTAAATTGCCAGGAAAAAACACTGAATTCTAGCTTCCTTAGTCTCTGACTCAGTCTGACTCCTTTACCATAAAGGGACCAAAAGGCTATGAAAGACTAATTTAAATTATGATTTTATAAGGTAGGTACATATGTGTATGTACAAATGTACACATACCTACACAATATACAATGCATACATATATACAATACATTTATATATGCAAACATATGTACACATGTGTATAGCATAGTTATATGTCCAGTGAATCATGCTTTTGTTTGAATAATTCCAATGATGATTAGTTTTTACCTCAGACAAATCAGACCACTCTGGCAGCTTTGATGGTTAGAAAGTGAGAGAAAATCAAGTTGAATTGAGATTTCTCTTTGTGTAAAAAAGTGATGTTGAGTTGAAATTTCCCTATGCAATTGCCACATATTTTCTTAGTTCTGTCCTTTATGACAACAGAATATAAGCTTCTTGAGGAAAAGCTTTGTGTCTAAGGAATGCAAATTTCAAAACTTGCCCAAGGTGACTAGAAGAGTAAGGATCAAAATTATGGTGCATGAAGGTTATTTGAAGAAACTAGGTATCATCAGCCTGGAGAAGAAAAGACAAAGTAGAGACAGAATAGTTGCTTTAAAATGTTTTAGAGACCTGCCACTTAGAAGATACATCTGTATTTACGTACAAGCAGTCCCATCTCTGGATTGGAATGTATGCCTTCTTCATTTCTACTTTATATAATCTCTTAGCTTCCTGAAAAACGTATCCCATTGTGTCTGTGATAATGTGTCAGACCCCTCATTACCGATGTTATGACACTTAGTTATGTTATGATACCTTAGTATCTACGACTACAGAAAATTCTGCCAAGGAAGAGAAGAAATTGGGTCAAGAAGTAGACATTTTATGCTTCGTCCTCCATTTTGACACCATAAGGACTTTCCAGAGCTAAGTACTTGTCTTTCTCTACTTTCTCCTATAAAGACTTGGAGGTCTGCTGTTCAGAGCTGCCATTAGAGCCACTATTTGAGCACCATCTGGAGATCATTGTAGATGATTGGTGAAAGCCTGTCCATTCCCCCTGCCTCTGTGTTGTAAAGGATGCTACTGTAGCAACTGAATAACTCTTTGAAGAATACTTTCTCCTCTTTCAATGCAATGGTGAAGAGACCAGAATCTTGCTGGTAAATATGTGTAATTATGCAGTGAGAGATTCCTCTTAGCTCCCTTACTTTGTATCTCCATCTATGACAAGTATTATAAGTAGAATCCATCTTCCTGGGAGACTTTTATTATTATTATTTATACTCTCATAGATAGAAGTATTATTTTCTTATATGTAGTACCTTCTTTCTAACTCATATTACATTAATTTTCTGTTAGCTCAGGGTCTGGCACATGGTAGAGTTCTGTGACTGGATTCAGGAAATCTCATCTTTCTAAATTCAAATCTAGCCTCAAACACGGTATTAGCTTTGTGATTCTGAGCAAGTCACTTAACCCTGCCTGTCTCAATTTCCTCACAAGGAGTTAGACACGACTGAATAACAACAAATGAGTACTGATTGCATTCATTCCAGAAATGAAAAATAAAGATCCGCAACACCAAAATAATCTCAGCTCTCATGAAGATTACCTTTTTTTAGGGAAAACATATTATGTTTTGGGGGGAGGTCACTATTGCCTGGAGATGTGGACATCAGGACAGACTTTCTGTTGAAGGTGCCTATAAAGCTGAACTTTTTAGAAAGCTAAGAGATTATATAAAGTAGAGATGAAGAAGGTATACACTCCAGGTATGATTGCTTGTGCAAAAGTACAGAGATGGGACTGGTTATATGTAAATACAGATGTATCTTCTAAGTGGCAGGTCTCTAAAATACTTCAAGACAAATACTCTGTCTCTACTTTGTCTTTTCTTCTCCAGGCTGATGATACCTAGTTTCTTGAAATATAACCCTCATGTGCCAAAATTTTGGCCCTTACTATCCTAGTCACCTTGGGCAAGTTTTGAAAATGACATTCCTTAGTATAGCTGGTGTTGATTTTAATTCTTTATTATAATACAAAAAACCTGACATCACAAAGTATGTATTCACACACTATCATAAGCAGAATAGTATTATATTACGCCCTTTATCCCTCTTCACACTAGCATAGACTGAATATTAGGGACTTGTATAGACCAAGTATACTTGGTCTATCCTTAGTCACAGAATGAATCTTAGAAATTATTAATACAAACACTATTTGCACATAATCTTCTGTACAAAATTCCTCACTAGTGGTCATCCTTTGTGTATTTTTTGAAGACCTTTAGTGATTAGAACTTCCACCCCCCTGAAGAAATCCAATAATACTGCCTCTTTCATCCTCCATTGTTTCAAATGTTTGTCATCTGGCGTGGTCTTTATCTTTCATTCCAATTACATTCAACTCAGTTCAAGACATTTTAAATCAATTCAAAAGTATTTTTTGAACATTGGCAGAACAGAATAACAGTCTCCCTTGGGTTCTGCAGCCTTCTTCTATGGAAAAGTATTTAGAAATATATTTCTATCTAGATCAGTCTACATGGTTACTTCCCAAGTGAATAAAAGTTGTATAGAAACATGCAGGTAGAATTTATAGATCAATTTGTGTTTTATGAAATGTTAGTGTTAGGAACAATTTGTTGTATGCTCTTCTTGTCCTTTTCTGACTAAACTCCAGCTTGTAAGGAGCAGCTGGATAGGGAAGGAAAGACAATGATAACCCTGCCTTAGGCAACATATTTACTGGGATTTGTCCTTTTGATCTATGGCTTGACTGTGAAGCCAGATGCTAAGTCAGCCACATGACTCCACTAGGAAGCATTACCTGCAAAATGTCCTTTCCAGAAGATGTCCCCTGCATGTGGAAGGACATTGTGCAGATGGAGATTCATAAAGACAGCTCAATGGTGAAATTTTCTTTGTGATCCTCAGTTGGTTGTCTTCTTTAAGCTTTCAAGAGAACCACAAACCTGTTTTCTTAGGAAGGATAGGAAAATGTACATGCTTGTGCTGTACCATATTCTAACTTTAATATTTTAAAGGACCAGTCTATCAGGGCAGAGAGAGATGTCTTACCCAAAGAGTCTCAGACAACTCCTGCCCACACAGAACCTACCTCCAAGTGAGGTAGACTCCAAAATATTAGCACAGCATTCATCTCTTTAAAGTTTTCAGATTGATAGCCATTTACCCAGATGCTACCAATGATCACTGTCTGCAGTCCCTCTAGATCTCTGAATGCTGAAAGGATATGACTTCACACCACCTGTTTGATAAGGAGGGAATCAATCAATGATTATAATTCTTCAACTAAGATGGAAGATCACCAGGCTTTACAACATTCCCAACCACAGGCCTCTAAAGATCATGAGTTTTATCATTTGCTCTGCTGGTATATTCTCTAACATACTAGCATTGACATCTGCTATATATTCAACCCTAAGGACTTTTTGGCTCTGCCTTCCAACCTGTTCTAGGAATCTAAAGACCTCAAGGATTTCCCATGTAACTTGCTAATGAACTCTCCTTTTTTTTTGTATTATTACCCCCAAATAAAATGTAAGTCTTTGGAGGAAAAGAAAAGAAAAACATGACTTTTTATAATTGTATCACTGATACTTAGCATAGTATCCATCACACGACAAGCACTTTAAAAATGATTTTCAATTTCATTTCATCCTACTCCATTTTAATCTTATGAGTAAACAGTTAAAGAATAAAGTTAAAGAAGAGTTTTAACTTCTAAAATTGCAGATCATAATAATTCATTTTTTTTAATTTACAAAATTTGTTAATTCACACACACACACACACACACACACACACACACACAAACACACAAACACATACACTCCAAAACACCAATCTTCCATTGACTATCTAATACAAAAGAAGCCTTATTCTGGTTGTTGATAATAAAACAATTATTTATTATCCATTAATAAGAACTTTCTTTTGTTTTATATTTTTTGGGGGGGACTTAGTCATCATATCTTGCACAGTAGATCTAATTAACTCAAAGGAGAGATTAATAAAAATGAAATTAAGAAAACTATTGGAGTAATTAGTAAAACTAAGAGTTGGTTTTATGAAAAAACTAACAAAATAAATAAACCTTTGGCTAATTTGATTAGAAAAAGCAAAGGAAAAAAAAACAAATTGCCTGCATAAAAAATGAAAGAGATGAACTTTCCATCAATGAGTAAGAAATTAAAGCAATAATTAGATGCTATTTTGACAGCAAGTCTGACAATGAAATTGAAATGGGTGAATCTTTACAAAAAATATGAATTGCTCAGATTAACAGAAGAAGAAATAAATTACTTAAATAGTTATATTTTAGAAAAAGAAATTGAACGAGCCATCAATGAATTTCCTAAGAAAAATCTCCAGGGCCAGATGAATTTACACATAAATTCTACCAAACATTTAAATAACAATTAATTCCAATACTGTGTAAACTATTTGGGAAACTAGGTAAAGAAAGAGTCCTGACATCTTCTTTCTATGAGACAAATATTGTGCTAATACCTAAACCAAGAAGAACCAAAACAGAGAGAGAAAATTACAGACCTATCTCCCTATTGAAAATCAATACAAAAATTTTAAATAAAATATTAGCAAAGAGATTATAACAACTTATTAGCAGGATAATACACTATGAGCAACTGGGATTTATACAGGAAGGCAGGGCTAATTCAATATTAGAATTAAATATTAACATACTCAACCACATAAATAACAAAGCCAAAAGAAATCATTTGATACTATCAATAAATGCAGAAAAGATTTTTGATAAAACATAATACCTATTCCTATTAAAAACACTAGAGAACTTAGGGATAAAGGGATTTTTTCTTAAAATAATACACTATCAGCAAGCATTATTTGTAATGGAGAGAAGATGGACACATTCCCAATAAGATCAGTTGTGAAACAAGGATGCCCATTATCACCATTATTATTCAATAGTGCACTAGAAATGTTGGCTTTAGCAATAAAAAAAGAAAAAAAAAGAAATTAAAGGAATTAGAATAAACAACAAGGAGATAAAACTATTACTCTTTGCCAATGATATGATAGAGAATCCTAAAAAAAATCATCCAAAAACCTACTTGAAATATGTCTTGCACAGGTTGGAGGTGTAGCTGCCACATAGAGACTTGATTCCATTGTCGATCAACATGGAAGTTTTCACCTGTTCTTTTGCCAACATAAATAAGTTTGTCCTTCTTTAGGACTAAGGTCACTAGGTCACTAAAATTCATCATATTTGTGCCACAGCTAGTATAAACACTTGACTGGCTTTATCCAACTACAATTCTGAATTCCTATACTCAAGTATTCCACCAGCTTCAGTCTCCTTGATAGAAGGATTACATTCATGTGCCAATTTGCTCAACATCAAAAATAATTTCCTAAGTGTGTATTATATGTACTTACTCTGTTAATTGCTGGAGATATAAACAAAGATTTTTTGAAAAAGTTTCTGCTTTCAAAGAGTTCATTCTACAGAGAAATAACTAGGTATATATAAAATGGACAGATAGGTAATGCAGAAGATGAAGTGCTGAGTCTGATGTCAGGAATACTTCTTTCAAAGTTCAAACCTGGTCTCAAATACTTATTAGCTGGGTGAATCTGGGCAAGTCACTTAATCTTATTTGCCTCATTTTCCTTATGAGCTGGAGGGAAATGACAAATCCCTCCATTATTTCTACCAAGAAAATTCCAAATTGGTCAGTAAAAGTCAGACATGACTAAAACAACTTAACAATAAATAAATTATATATATACATATAATGAAAGATAAGGCTTTGAGGTTGGCCTGTAGACGTAAGCCCTTTTATAGAATGTGTGATTGGAGCTGAATTTTTTTTTTAATTTTTATTTAATAATTACTTTATATTGACAGAATCCATGTCAGGGTAATTTTTTTACAACATTATCCCTTGCACTCATTTCTGTTCTGATTTTTCCCCTCCCTCCCTCCACCCCCTCCCCTAGATGGCAAGCAGTCCTATATATGTTGGATATGTTGCAGTATATCCTAGATGGAGCTGAATTTTGAAGAAATTTAAGAGTTATCAAAGAGAGGATGAAGAATGCAGCAGTGTTACTACTGGGCTTATATCCCAAAGAGATTTTAAAGAAGGGAAAGGGTCCTGTATGTGCAAGAATGTTTGTGGCAGCTCTCTTTGTAGTGGCCAGAAACTGGAAACTGAATAGATGCCCATCAATTGGAGAATAGCTGAATAAATTGTGGTATATGAATATTATTGTTCTGTAAGAAATGACCAGCAGGATGATTTCAGAAAAGCCTAAAAAGATTTACATGAACTGATGCTGAGTGAAATGAGCAGGACCAGGAGATCATTATATACTTCAGCAACAATACTATGATATGATCAATTCTGATGGACCTGGTCATCTTCAGCAATCAGATAAACTACACCAGTTCCAGTGGAGCAGGAATGAATTGAACCAGCTACACTGGGAGATGACTAAGAACCATTACATAGAATTCCCAATCCCTCTATTTTTGTCTGCCTGCATTTTTTATTTCCTTTACAGGCTAATTGTACACTATTTCAGAGTCCGATTCTTTTTGTACAGCAAAATAACTGTTTGGACATGTATGCTTATTTTGTATTTAATTTATACTTTAACATATTTAATATGTATCGGTCAACCTGCCATTTAGGAGAGAGGGTGGGGGGAAGGAAGGGAAAAATTGGAACAAAAGGTTTGACAACTGTCAATGATGTAAAATTACCCATGCATATAACTTGTAAATAAAAAGCTATAATAAAAAAAGAGAGAGAGAGAGAGAGAGAGAGAGAGGATGAAGAGCATGTCTGTCATGGAGCATAGTCACTGCAAATGCATGGGAAAGAAATAGAGATCGAAAGTCATTAGAAGGAATAGCCAATAAGTTAGTTTTGCTGGATTATTGAATATATGACATGTAAGAAGACTAAAAATGCAGGAAGGGGAACAGATTATGAAATATCAGAGGATTTTATACTTGATACCTGAGATAATATAGAGCAACTGGAATTTATTGAGTTAGTGAGGGGGAAGGAAGAGGCAATAGCTGTGCTATAGGAAAATCATTTAGCAGCTGAGTAAAGGATGAATTATAATAAGGAAAGACTTGAGGCAGGGAGGCTAATTATAAGACTGTTTCAATAATCCAATAGACTAAATTATAAGGCTATTCAATAGTTCAATAGAAAGGGGATAAGACCCTGAATTAGATTTGTAGCTGTATGAGTAGGAGAAAGGGAAACATATATAAGAAATGTTCTGAGATTTTATGAATAATACTCATTCTCATGGCATGACTAGCCCACTTGCTTTCTATACATATAAGTTTTTCATAATGTCTATTAAGCCACTTCCTGAACACCAAGTCATCTTTGCTTACATATGGCAGCTTGCATACACCCACCAACACATCTTTACATTTAAGTTGCTTTTATTTATAATTTTACTTTGTCTGAGAGTGTGGTCTTCCATGATTCATAGCCATAAAACCATATTCTCACTGAGCGAATATTGATATTAGTTTTTTTTTTCCTCCTAACAGTTGGCAATCTGGGATCATTGAAAGCACTGTTCTATTTCCCAAATACAATCGTGCTCAATGTCTTCTTCCTACTCGCTTCCAGAATCACATGCCATCAGGTATTTTTGTTGCTGGCTGATGAAGGTAGGGAAGGAATTTCACTAACTAAAATGAGACTTGAATTGTATCTTCTTTCTCCCTTTCCTCTAGTTTTTAGCATAATTTCACGGGTTATTTTAGGGCTGTCTGAAGCAGGCAGCATATTTAAATTCCATAAAGTGAGATTCTTTCATGCTTCTACTCAGGATTTATCACATTTCAGTAGGTTTTTACAAAATTGTTTTCCTTCCACATGCTAAGCTACAGGTGGGGAATGTGTGATTGTTCCTTGGTTTCCCCCATAATGGTTGAGCAGAAAAAGACAAGTGTCCTTAGAGAGTAGAACTACCTAAGGGTTAATGGAACAGGTTCAATATTTTGCAGGCAGCTGGAGAAGCATGCAAGGGAGAATGTGAGGAAGGAAAGCTTGGGCAAAGTGGCCAAATGTTCACACACAGAAATAAACAACCACGAATAATTGAATATTTCAACTCTTGACAACCGTCCAGCAGCAGAAGTAACAGATGCAGCAGTTTGCTTGTCTAACTTCGGCTTGATTGAACCAAACTGACTTGTGAGGTCCTGTGGGAGTAATTCCCCACAGAGGGGTTTGTGCCAATTTTGTGAGGGTTTAGACCAATTCAACTTTTTTTTTTTAATTTTTACCTTAAAACAGACACATAACCCACTCACATTTTTTGCAGCATTGTCTCCAGCATTGTATTTCTCAGCCCTTGGCAGTTGGCCGAAGAGTCAACATTTCCCTGATGCAATGTGTAACTGTGATGGTGTAATGAAAATTCAAGGTGATAGAATACTTAGGCTTTTAGGGTAAAACCTGTATTGGCTGCTGGTCACTCAGGTGGTGATTGGTGCATGACTGCATAATGAATTGCTATCACTTTACCATGAGAGCAACTGTAATTTACACAGAGATTACTTAAGGAAACAACCATTATTTTTCAGAAGAAAAAAAAATAAACTAAGTTGAATAGATGGAATTTGTAAAGAGTTAAATACAGTCTCAATTTAAAGAAAAACTTCTTACCAATTACAGCCAATTAGAGTTAAATGCGGATTCTCTTGGGAGGTTATAATTTTTCTTTAATTGGAGTTCTTCAAGGGAAGGTGGAATGACTTCTTTTGGGATGTTGTAGAGAGAATTTTTTAAAACACAATTGAGCTAGGATGGTCTTTGAAGTTTATCTCAACCTTGAAATGCTGTGATTCTATAACTATCCACTGGAATTGTGTTTGACATTCTCATTTTGCTTTAAGTGTGCTGCTGCTGCTGCTGATGGTGGCAGTGGTGGTGGTGGTAACTAGCACTTCTGTAATGTTTGGGTTTGGAAAGCTATTTACACATATTGTCATTTTAATCTCATAACAATCCTTGGAAGTATATCCTCATTTTACAAATGGTCAAACTGAGGCAAACAGAAATTAAGTCAGTACATTTCTGAGGTTAGATTTGAATGTAAATCTTCCAGACTTCAGATCCAACACTTTATACACTATACCAACCAGCAGCTTGATCAAGAAAAGTAGAGGATTTCTTAGCTTGATAATTAAAAGGAAATGATCTAAATAGGGAATCAAGAGATTAGGGTTCCAGGTCTAATTAGATAAGCCATTTAACTCTCATTTTTAAAAAAATTAGTGTTGTTATCTTTAAAATATAGTCATTATTGAGGCATCAATTAAGCTTCTATTATTCCAGAGAGAGCTTTGATAGCTAAACATGACTGGCCTTTTGGAGAGTGAACTTTTTTCTTGTAATGTTATGGTTAAGAAAAAGAACTCATATTTCTCTAGAAAAGTCTTTTAGAAAAGGGCTATATAAGATATCCCCAAAGTCTTAGTTAAGTTTTACTCTATTAAAGGTCAATACTCTATTGAGACTTTTGAGATACCCTATATAGAGCCACAGGATTGCAGATGAAAATACCATACTTTTAGATAACCTACGTTCAAATCCTTCCTTTGCACAAAATCTGTTAACTGTGTCAACCTGACCAAACCATTTCATTTCTCTGGGCCTCTTTTGCCTCATCTGTAAAATTAACCAATTAAAGGACCTCTAAGGTCCCTTCCTCCTCTAAATCTTATTATCCTTATCTTACAAAGTCATAATTAAGCATCATTGTATTTATTGGTTTGAACGGATCCAAAGGACTCAGATGAGCCTTTTGATTACTATATGGACAACAAAGAAATAGAATGGATTTTCTAAGACAGTAAGTAAACATCATTACTAAATCTTAATACCAGAAAATATTGAACCAAAAATTATTGAAAAAAATTACCTTAATGATTATTTAATTGAACTCCTTTTTGGTAGAGATGAAAAAATTAAAACTAAGAGTTATGCACCTTAATCACAAAGATAATAAAGAACAAAATCAAGGTCATTTTTTTTTTCATCTCCATCAGGTTAAAGCTAGGCAAATTGATGCCCAAAGAGGTTAATATTCCTCTTAATTTTAGATAATGAAACTTTATTTTAATAAGTACTGAAAAACTTAAAAAAAAAACTACAAAGAAGAATCATCACATGTATAACACATGACCAACACAATTTATTAGGTGTTTCCAACCACCATTCACTACCTCCAAATCCTCTCTCCTGCCACAATACCTTGGGTCCCCTCACCCTATATCATATAGTGAGAGTGAAATTTATATTTTAAGAGGAAGATTTCACTTCTTAAGAAATGTAAATGTCTTTTCAAACAGCAACTCAGTTCTCCTCATAATCCCTGTACTATTGACATATGCTAGGAACAGGCTCCATGAGTTCTCAAATAAATCCCACTTGCCCTATATTTTTATGCCACTTTCACAAAAAGTCATTTGAATAAAACTGCAATAACTGACACTGTCCTCAGTGTCTCGATTACTTACTAGAAAGCTTCTGTGCATTTTATTGTGACTTCCTCTAGAGAGAAACCACTTACAGGGAGAAATGAGGGGTTTTCTTTTGTTTTATTTTTAAAGAAGAGAAAATACTCCATGTCATCACAAGCAGGAAAGCAGGGCAATTTTTCTGTGAGACATAAAGACATTAGCTGTTGTTACAATCCTTGAGGTAGACACCAATATCTCCATTCCAAACTGAGGTTGACTATGGACATACTATATAAAGCATAAAGTCCAAGATTCTGGGCCAATGCATGAAAGATTATCCTTCTTCTGTACATCATTTGGGTTGTCAGGAAGGAGAACAAGAAAGCCAGCTAAGTATTGCATAGAAGAACAGGATCACTCTGGTGATTCTTACTACTAAGCAGCTTTTTCTTGGTGTTTTTCTTTAAAGTTCTCCCATCTCAAGATTGTCTTTAGGAACAATTTTAAGCAGTAGGCTGTACCATAAACTGTGTAAGAGATTAAGTACAGCATACACCTGAGAGTTGAACAGTGATAATCTTGGGTCAGGTCAGCAATGTGCTTCATAATATTATCTGAACTTTCTTTTATTCTCTTAAGTGGGGCGGGTCAGAAGTCATAGGATCTTGAAATAGAAAAATCATGAAGAAATTAGGAGTCACCTGGGAACACTTACTTTTTATTCTTATTTCTGCCTATTTCCATTTCTGTTTTCTTTTAGACCAAACTAATAGATATTTAAAACCAGTTTCTATGTTTTAAGATTCACAGAATAGATTTAACAATGGGACACAAAAATTCTTTAATGCCTTCTTATTTTTGTGGATTTTCATGGATATTACAGGAAATTTAAAAAACAAACAAACACAAGATTGCTTTTACTTTTATATAAATGACTCCTGTTACTTTTGGGTGCCATAAACAGCAGTCCATTCTGACATCTTTTTCTCTTGCATTAACAGTATTTATCAAGCACTGCTGTGACACCCATTTGTTCACAGTCCAAACAGAATCTCTTAGCCAAACAGACTTGCTGAATACACTCCAGAGGAAATTATGAAACAGTTAAGAAAGGATTTAAAAGAAATAAGTGAATCTAATAAAGAAGCAAGCAAGTAAATCTGTGTCTCATTGTTAGAAATTTAGGTCCCTGAAAAAAAGGCATGTAGAACCACTCCAATCCCTGCTTTTACTCTTGAAATCTGTTGAAATATTTCATGATTTCAAGGATCTTCAAATGATGATTCTGATGTAGACCACTCTCCCAACCAATGCAGATCACAACCTATCCAAGAACTGTTAACAGGTATTTGAGAATCACAACAGCTAATAAATTTTTTGGAAATCTCTCAGCTTTTTATGACCTACAGAACTTGTTCCCATTTAGCGGAAAGCTAGAGTCTAGGGCTACTTCTAATTCTCTATGAAACATCAGAAAAATATGGTAGTCAAAAAAAATCACACATTAAAAAAAAAGATTTGTAAATGCATCAAATTAGGGAATTCCTAGTGTGAGAACTTCTTCTGTCAACACAGAATAAAGCCATCTCTAACTTGACAGACAATTCCTGGGAAGTTGCATGAGAAATTTAGAAGATGAATGAATTGATTTGGATCACACAGCTAGTAAGAATTGGAGGAATTGGAGGTATAATTTGAACCCAGGTCTTCTTGGCCATAAGCTCAGCACATAGATAATCATAATATTTCACATAGAATTTAAGGGGACTCAGAAGCCATCTGACCCAACCCATATATGAAAAGAATTGACCCTCTTAAAAAATCTACATCTATATCTATATCTATTCCTCTTGGAAGTGGGGAGTGGGGGGAGGGAGAAACAAAAAGGCAAATGACAAATCTACTCACAGGCTATACGAACTGATGCCTTCCGGCTTTTAGAAGTTCCTAGATGACTCCATGCAACACACTGGCACCAATAGTCTTCAGGTCCATGAAAATCCTCCACTTGCTGCCTGGTGACATTGATGAACACTTCTCGGACCTTCAGACCTGTGGAGAAAGATAGAGGGAATCATCTGATATGGATATCTTACTCCACAGAAAGTTAAGGTGAGCCAACCCATTTCTTTTTTAATTAAACAATTCTGTTTTTAATCAAAGCAAAGATTTAATTACTTTGACAATAATATATTACTGCTAATTAAATTCTAACAGCTGAGTAAGCCAGAACACACACACACACACACACACACACACACACACACACACACACACCACATACACACACAAAGAATTATCAACCGATGGGGGCTTTATTGAAGTTTCAAAGGTGTCTTAGAAATTTGACTTTGTAGACACTTTTATACATGTATTCCCCAACTGTTGTAACAAACATAATATTCATGTTAATTTCCATGTAATAGATCTAGAACTAGTTCCCAAGCAGCCATTATAAAATTTTAGTCCCAAGAGTTCATAGGATCAAAATTTTAGAATAAGAATGGATAATAATATCTATCCCAAAATTTTAAATATTGAGTAACTAAAGGTTAATTATTCTTTACCAGGTCAAACATGTATTCAGTTTCAGAACTAAGATTTACATCCAAATTCACTGACTCCAAACAAATCCAGTGTTACCCAGAAGAAACATACATGATGGTCCTGCAACATGTGATCTCTAAAGAGACCTTGGTTCTGAAGGCAGTGTAATCTAATGACAAAAACGCAGAACTTGGATTTAAAAAATATGAGATCATGTTCCAATTCTGACACTTAAAAATTATATGACCTTGAACAAGTTATTTTATCTCTCCTAGCTTCAGTTTCCTAATCTGTAGAATAATGACAATAATCTTAACTCTAACCTATTTAACATGGCTATTGTGGAGGGGAAAAAGTGTTTTGTAAGTTTTGAATCACTATATAAATCTGAGCTATTATTAATTATTTAAACAACTAACTCATTATACATATATACACACACACATAATTATGTATGTATATATGCATATAAGATTTATACACATATATTTACATATATTTCAAATTAAATTTATATATATATATATACTATATAAATAAATATAGATTTAACAAGTATTTATTAAGTAATTCCTATATGCCAGACACTGTTGTATCCCAAAGTTTTTCTGTTATAATAGAGAAGCCAAGTCTAACACATATAAAAGAACTTGGGATCAAGTATGTGTTAATTGTGTAGCATTGCCTCAAAAAATATTCCTGAGATGTCAAATAAATAAATAATGAATGTAAGCTAGATTATTCTAGAAAGACTTCTTGGATTAGTGAGAACTTAAATTGAATGGTGGGGATGATTTGAATAGATGATTAATAGATAGATGGACAAACATGTATATATGTATATACCTTTATACATGTATACATACACACATATACAATACTATAAATATACATTTTATATATATATATATACACACACATATACACAAATATCTGTGTGTGTATATTTTTGTGCCTTTGTGTGTGCTTTTCTGTGTGAAGGGAAAGTGACAATGAGGACAAAAGATTCTTTGCATAAGCATCATATTATAGATTAACATCATATATAGAATAAATATAGGCTAAATATTAGACCCTTAATAGATAAGTGGACAAAAATATATAGATGAACAGTTTATAAAAGAAGATATGCAAGAAATTGGCTTATATAAGGTTCCTCCAAATACAACATCCCATTTTCCAAACTCTTTTTTTTTAACTGGCTGTTCTCTTGGAACACGTTCTCTTGGAACACATTCCCTTCTCCTCTCTCCATCCTTGCTTCCTTAATTTCCTTCAAGTCTTACCTAAAGTTTCATCTTTTGCCTTTTCTAGTCCTTGTTCGCAGTGCCCTCCCTTTGAAACAAACTCCAGTTTATCTTGACTTTCAGTTCCATACATTACTTGCATTTCCTTTCAGTTCTGACTACATTTCAGGAAAGACATTGATATGCTTGAGAGTATACAGAAGAGACAACCCAAATAGGAAAAAAAAAATCTTTAAGATCTTATCATATGAGGATGTATTGAAGGGAATGCGAATGTTTAGCCTGAAGAAGAAAAGTATTTTCAAATGGTATTTGTTTTTTTTTAAATAACTTTTTATTAATAGAACCCATGCCAGGGTAATTTTTTTTACAGCATTATCCCTTGCATTCACCTCTGTTCCGATTTTTCCCCTCTCTCCCTCCACCCCCTCCCCTAGATGGCAAGCAGTCCTTTACATGTTGAATAGGTTACAATATATCCTAGATACAATATATGTGTGCAGAACTGAACAGTTTTCTTGCTGCACAGGGAGAATTGAATTCAGAAGGTAAAATAACCCGGGATCAAATGGTATTTGAACCAAAGGGTTGAGGGGAGAGTGAAGATTAAAAATTGTTTTGTATCACCCTAGAAGAATTAGTGCTATTGGGCAGACAATTCAAAGAGACAGATTTAGACCTGAAGTTAGGAAGAAGAGTCTAATAATTACAGCGATTCTAAAAGTGGATTATTGACTGCTTCAGCAGGTTATGGTTCCTCTTATTGGATGGGTTATGGGTCTTCAAGTAAAATACAGATAACGAGTTATAAAGTATGCTATAGAAAAGATTCAGGTACAGATTAGGGGAGGAAAACAGCCTTGAGGTCCTTGCTGATGCCGAGACTCTGATCAAACATTAAATAACACATATTGAATCCTACAGCATGTTCATTTGTACTTTATAGACTGAACCTTGCCATATATAGAGTCAAGACCATCTGGGATTCCAGGGTCTTTATTGAGTCTGCAGGCAAAATTGGCAATGCATTTTAAGGTAATGTTGATACTAGATCAGAAAATATGGGATTTGACCTGGATCTTGAAGGGAGATTAGTATTTTAATAACTAGAAATCATAGTAGATAATTCCAGGCAAAGGGAATTGTTTGAAGAAAAACACAGACCTTTGGAAAGCTTAGGGTATGCAAGGGGAATGGCAAGTAGTCCAGTGTGGTTGGAACACAGAATACATATGGAAGAAAGTTAAAATAAGGTTTGAGAAAGTTGTTAGGTTGCCAAAACCGGTTGTTTACTTTGTCCCATAATTACTATAGAAAAAGAAACCAGGAATGAAAAATGATGGGAAAACCATGCAAAAATTTAAAACACACACCACAAAAAAACTGTCGGCTCATTTTCTTGCAAAGAATGGGAATTAGGGAATTCAGTAGGGAAAACTCCAGCCCAGAATTATTTCCACTTATATTGAGCTGTCGAGTTTCCCTGAGTATTGAAGACTCAACTAGAAGCAGCAAGAAAGCACCTATCTGTAGTTACCTGTAGTTGGAATAGGGTCAGAAAGGTTATTCCTTTGATATGAGAGACTTTAGTGGCAACAAAATAAGGCTTTTCTCAGAAAAAAAAATCTTTGCTGCATCCCAAGAAAAATGAAATGGAAGTATAAACAAAGTTAGTTGTTGGCATTCCAAATAAATTATAAGTTCCAGCAGTAAATGTGTAAAGCTATGCAACTTGACAGTGCAGAAAATGAAAAGAGAAAGAATTAATAGAGAGTACTGCAAATAAGATTCACCATATCCTTGCAATTGATCCATTATAAATTTACTAAGCATTGAACCTGTGAAGTAGAAGAAGAAGAAGACATGATCCCTGACCTCTAGGAACTATAATCTGGTTTAAGGAAATATAACTTGTGCATATGAAGCAATAAAATCTAGGGTGTTACATGAGAAAAAAAATTCTATGGTACTGATAAATGCATTTGCTCAGAAAAAAAAAACACATCATTATAGAAAAAATACAACATAGAACTGAGAACTTATATTCTAATAAGGAGGCAAGATGTATACATATAAGAATATATATAATATATACAAAATGCATAGCAGACAGTTCTAGGAACAAGAACACTAGCAGTCAGGAGAATTTGAAAAAAGCTTATTTAGAAGTCTAAGTGCTTAAGGAAACTAGGGAATCTAAGAGGTAGATGGGAAAGCTAAAACCCCCAGATCTTTTTCATGTGAATTCTAATCTAGTAGAAAGTCCCCATCTCTGTACATGATTGCTGATTCTTTTTCAACTTAAGTAAAGGATTTATAATAATTCCATTTAAATTTAATTGTGTTTTTGTTGAACCATTGCTCTTGTCTGTCAAAATCTTTTTGAATCAAAATCATCATCATTATCATCATAACCATCACCATCAATAACACTTGCTGTCATTTATTTAGAGCCTACCATGTACCAGCACTGTGCTTAGCACTTTTCAAATATCTGTTTTTAATACTCAAAAAAATCCAAATAAGGAAGACAGATATCATTATTATACACATATTACAAGTATGGAAATTGAGGCAAGCAGATTTAAGTTGCCCAAAGTCATAAAGAAATAATATTAATAACATTTTCTATTTCTAGAGTGTCTACTATACACCCAACACTGTGCAAAGCTCTTTAGCAATATTTCATTTGATCCTCATAGCAAAACTGAGAGGCAGATGCTATTATTATTATCATTTTTGCATTTGAGCAAACCAATGCAGAGGTGACATGATTTATTCATGGTCACATAATTAGTCTCTGAAATAGGATTTGAACTCAGATTTTCCTGACAATAATTGTAGCAATTCTATCTACTGTGTCAAATAGCTGCTTTCTGTCATATATTATATTAGCTATTCTCCTCAGATACCAAGTATTTATATAATTTCAACATTGCTTCTATGTCTTAATTTAAATCATTCTTTTTTTAAAAAAGGGCTGATGAGAATGAAGCAAAGGGCAAATATTAGTAACAACATAACACTGTTAACTACTCTTGGGGTATAATTAATGAAGCAGTTCAGTATCTACCCAATTAGACTATCATAAAGCTTGCCTTTCTATCTTGTGCATGAGGATATGGTGAAACTTTGTATCTTATTCTTTGTGGAAACCTCGAATCTGTCTTTACAGTTTTACTGATCTATTAGTCTAACCCTTTCAGAACAATAAATGAGATGAGACTAGTTTGACTTGTTCTTGATGAACCCATGCTGGCAAGTAGGAATCAGCAATGCCCTTTCTAACCATGACTTTAATAATGCATTTTGGAATGTTACAAGGAATCAAAGTCAAGCTCACTGTCCTAGAGTTTGAAGAAACTTAACCTTTTTGAAAATTGGGTTACCATTTGCTTCTCTCCACATGAGCAACACCTCTTTTATTCTTAACCCCTCCTCCCCCAGGAGATCATTCATCACATCAAACACATCACAACTACAAGTCTCTGGGACCATTATGTATTTCATCAACATGTACTTCCTTGCTATTTCCTTTCTCCTTTGTTATGAATTTATCCCAGATTCATCATTTATAAAATGAAGGGACAGGTTCTGGTTATGCTCTTCCTAACTTCAGGACTGGCACTCAACTATGCCACTTAGTTGCCCCTACTAAGTAGGGGACAAATATTAGGATATAAGGTGGGGAATCTTAGACTGACTCTTAGAAAATGAGTGAACAAATTACAATATATGAACATAATGAGATAGTATCAAAAAGCATGATTTCAGAAAATTCTGAGTAGGGTGAATTGATGCAGAAAGAACTAAGCAAAACAGCATAATGATTTATACAAGGTTGCAAGATTAAAATGGGGAAAAAAAGTTGAAAAACTTAAGAATTCTGATCTTAGGGAGGCAGAGCCAAAAGTAACTTGCCTCTCCCCAAACTGCTCCAAATTTCATTAAATAATGATTCTAAACAAATTTTAGAGTATTAAAACACCCCCAAAATGGAACAGAACATTTTCCATCTGAAGGCAATTTATGAGCTCAGCAGAAAAGATTTGTGACATCAGGGTGGGAATCCAACATACAGTTCCAGTGCTCCAGCACACCCTAGGACCTAGCCCCAATCCTTGCCCTGAGCAGCAATACTGGTGGCTTCCAGACCTCTAAGCGCAGGGACAGCAGGGAGGACTTGGAAGGTCAGCAATTAGGGTCTGTGGCAACCAGGGAGGAGTCGGGTGTACAGTCCCAGCTCAACTCCAGTCAGCAAAGCCCCAGATCTGACTAGTACAATAGATCTCTCATAGTTTCAGTGGAACAGGGGCACACTTAATAGCTCCAGGGCAGAAATTAGTGAGGGCTTATAGTGAGATTCCTAGAAGGATTTCTGAAAACAACTGCACAAAACCACTGAAGCTTGGGACAATGCACCCTCTTCCCTGGAAACAGAGCTATACTTTAAATAAGAGTTTAAAGCTGAGTAGTAGACTAGGAAAATGAGCAAAAAAAAAAAATCTGATCCATTGAAAATTATTAAGGTGACAAGAAAAATTAAAACACACACTCAGATGATAACAAAGTCAAAGCTACTACATCCAAAGCTTTCAAGAAAAATAAGGACTGGGCTCAGGCCATGGAAGAGCTCACAAGGGATTTTGAAAATCAGGTAAGAGAAATAGAGGAAAAAATAGGGAAAGAATTGGGAAAAGTATTAAAAAAAATTGTAAAGAGCTAATGAAAGGAAGAATGCCTTAAAAACCAAAATTGGCCAATTGGGAAAGGTGGTACAAAAGCTCACTGAGGATAATAATTCCTTAAAAAATAGAATTGAGCACACAGAAACTATGATGTCAGGAGAAATCAAGATACAATAAGGCAAAACCAAAAAAAGAGAAAAAACAGAAAAAAATGTGAAATAGCTCATTGGAAAAATAATTGACCTGAAAAATAGATCCAGGAGAGAGAATTTAAAAATTATTGGTCTAATAGAAAGTCATGATCAAAAAAAAAAAAAAAAAGAGCCTGAACATCATTTTTCAAGAAATTATTAAGGAAAACTGTCCTGATAGTCTAGAATCAGAGAGTAAAATGGAAATTGAAAGAATCCACTGGTCACCTCTTAAAAGAGATCAACAAATGAAATCTTCCAGGAGTATTATAACCAAGTTCCAGAACTTTCAGGTCAAGGGGGAACTATTGTAAGTATCCAGAAAGAAACAACTCAAGTAGAATGGAGTCACAGTTAGGATAATACAAGATTTACCAGGACCCTGAGGGCTTAAATATTATTCTGAATAGCAATGGAGCTAGGATTGCAGCCAAGAACCATCTACCACAAAACTGAGCAAAATCCTTCAGAGGAAAAAGTGGTCATTCAATTAAAAAAAGGATTTTCAAACATTTGTGGTGAAAAGACCAGAGTTGAATAGAAAATTTGATTTTCAAATATAGGTCTCTGGAGAAACATAAGGAGGCAATCAGGAAAGTGATATCATAAGGGACTTCATAAGATTTATCTGTTTATATTACTACATGGGAGGATGATTCTTATAACTCACTAGAATTTTGCCATTATTATTGGCAGTTGGAAGGAATATATACACAGAGGGTCCAGGTGTGAGTTGAATATAATAGAATATTATTTTTTTTAAAATGATAAAATTAAGAAGTGAGAGATGAATATGCTGTGAGAAAGGGAAAGGGAGAAGTGAAATAGTGCACAGCATCTGCCATAATAAAAGAGGCAAGAAAAAGTTTTTACAGTGGAGGGGAAGAGAGAGAGGATAGGGTGAATGAGTGAACCTTTCATCAGAATTGGTTCAAATAGAAAATAACATAAATATTAAATAGAGATATAGAAACTATCTTACCTTGCAGGAAAGTAGGAGGAGGATGTGATATGGGGAAGGGAGGAGGCTGATTAAAAAAAAAAAAAAAAAGAGGGCATTTTGGAGGAGGGAATGGTCCATAGCAAAACATTTTTGAGAAGGGGTAGGGTGAAAAGAGAGAAAGACTAAATAGGGAGAAAGCAATTCACAGTACTGTTGTGCCATAGTTCCCTTTTATTGTCCTGCCTCAGTTTCCTTAATTGTCCTGCCTCAGTTTCCCTAAATTGTCCTGTTGGTTTCCCTGAATTGTTTTGCCTCAGTTCCTAATTGTTCTGCTCAATCCTGCAACGCCACCCCTCCCTCCTAATCATCATGATCCATATAAGGAGAAAGACCTTCTATCTTAGACATTATGACCCCAGACCTTCCCTATTTATAAGAAATATACATATTTCTTTATTTATATAATAAATGCAATAGATCTCTCATAGTTTCAGTGGAACAGGGGCACACCTAATAGCTCCAGGGCAATTCCCTCCCCCAATTCTGTCATTGTTCTTCTTGATCCCAATTTATCAGAATGTCTGGTGCATCCCCCCCACCCTGTCAGAACCAGATTGATAGTCCATTCCCTCTCTCAGTGCTCTGACTTTGCCCCTGCCTCAGTCTACCTTCTGGTAGCTTGGAGTCACATGCATATATATGTCATTAAGAACTCACATTGGCTGCTGGATGCTTTGGACATCAGCCCTGGGGGCAACATGCACCCAGTACAATCTCTCCCTCTCAGAAATTCAAATAAAATAGTAAAAACTCTATCTTGCCTCAGTTTCTCTGGCATTACAATAGGAATTATAAAAAACAAAATTGAAACAAGTTTCTCTGATAAAGTGTCATTTCTCAAACAGAGGGAAAAATGACCTATATGTAACAAAAATATTCATAGTAGCTCTCTTCTCAGGACAAAAAAAAAATTGGGAATTGAGGGGGATGTCCATTAATTGGGGAATGCTTAATAAACTGTAGTATATGTGTGTGAAGGAATATTATTGTTCTCTGGGAAATGATGAGCAGGATATTGCCAGGGTGGGGAGGAGAGGGGGAAAGGGCATGTGGAAAGTCTTTGATGAACAAAGTGAAATGTACTATATACAAAATAACAGCAATGTTCTTGGGATGACCATCTGTAAATGACTTGCTATTCTCAGTAGTACCATAATCCAAGACTACACTAAAGGACTTATGATGAAAAATCCTAACCATACCTAGAGAAGGAAGTGGATATAAACTGTCTGAATTTATTTTCATTAGGGAAGGAGATCTATGTTTTTTTTTTTTTTTTTCCTTTTATGAAACCGTTTTTCATAACTTCACACGTGGTTTCTTAATTGTGGATGGGGATAAGGAAGAGAATGTAAAACTCACAAATCTTAAAAAAAAGATGTAAAAAATTTGTTTTGAAAGTAATTGAGCAAAAATATTAAATAAATAAATTCTAAAAATAAATGTTTCATATTCATATTCAGTTATTATTATCATTATAAGTAGAATAAAGAATAGGTCTCATCTGTGTTTTTGTTAGTAAATGGAAGTTCCTAGTAGGGAAATTTTCTCCATAAAAGCAGACCTACAACTAATCAATAATATATTCTTTGGAGCTTCTTGAAGGGACAAAGAAGTAAGCTGAGTAGCCCATGGTCACACAGCATTTATACATCACAGGTAGGATGATAGAATTATTTAGAGTTCAAAAAAACCATAAAGGTTAGTTGTTCAATTGCTTCCCTTTCCATTTTGAAGATGAAAAACAAAAACAGAAACATATCCCCCCACCCCCATCCCCACCCCCGAAATTACTGAGAGAGATTGGCCAGTTCCTTCAAATCACACAGGTATTAAGTCATAGTACAAGTATTCTAACCCAGTCCTCTGACTTCAACCCAGGTTTTCCTGACTCTAAGTCAGACTTCTTCACTTTCTCTTATCACATCTATCATCATAATTACCATTAATATTTTTTTATAATTATTACTACTGTTGTCATTATTTCTCCCACAGCTGTTTCAGGTTTCTCTCCCCCTCTTAAATTCATGCCAATGGTAAGAGACTCTATTTCAAGAAATAAAAGTCTAGAAAAATCATATAAAATGATCTCATCAGATGAGTGAAGCACCCAGTTTGAGAGACTGACTTGTGCCACACTTCACCAGCAGGGCTACAAAAATGTGAATTGTGCTTTTCCCAGGGAGCAGAGATATTGGTTTGAATTAGGTAGCATGAGAATAAGTGGAAAGGCAGACTATTGATTTGAAAATAGGGAACGCATTCATTTTTCGTCACTTTCTTCTCTTCTTACACATTCCCAAGATACTCATTTCTCCTTGGCAGGAAATGAATGAAAGCACAATCTTGAAAAATTTCGGGTTTATGAAGTTTATAAAGCAGGAAGAAATTTCCAAAACTGAATCTCCCAAATTGGCTGCCACTTAATCTCAGGCATCATTAACAGCTGGGCATTTTGCTTTTGGAAGTCATTAAGAAGTCAGCCAATTCTCCGATAAATAGCAGGAAAAAACTCCACTCTAAGGGTCATAACTGCCCTCATGTGCTTTTTGGTTCTAATGTAATACTGTGTTCCACTCAGGCAGTTTAACAGATGCTGGGGGACAAAACCCTGAGATTAACTTTAACTTTCAACCTATTATCCAGGCACACTTAATGTGGTCCAGTCAAAAGATCTTTCCAGTGGTATCTGAAGTAGTATCTATAATAACATCCATCCTGCCCCCCTTACTGTTTTCTGAGTTATTTAAGCTTCTCTTTAACGCGCAGCAAATTGTATTGTTATTCCATGCAAAACATCCTGCTGAATCTTAACTTAGCTTGTCTTCATTAATGGGAACTCTTCAGTATTATCAAATTAGCCTTCTATTTGGTAATCTTCTGGATAATCAAGCTGCATAATTTATTATTGGCCAAATGTCTCCATCATATTTAAAAAGAGAATTGGGCGGCATTAGGGGGAAAAAACACTTTTTTTAAAAGCGGGGTTTGTGTATGCTCAATCAAAAAGAAAAAAATAAGTATAGGACACTTAGGTAAAGGTGAAGATAATAATAACTGCTGTAGAAGGCTTTAAAGTTTGCAAAGAATTTTTAAATACATTATATCATTTAATCCTTACAATAACCCCATGGAACAGGAGCAACAAAAACAAACAAATTTAAAAAAACCTCATTTATCCCACTGCCAATACTAGGTAATCATTGATTAAGGATGACATACAAAAGATTTCTACTCAAGTATATATAGAAACCCTCTGAAGCGCTTTTGGAATTCTAAGAGTCACAATTCTTATATAAGTTTGGATAATACATACACACGTACACACACACACACAGTGTGTGTGTGTGTGTGTGTGTCTGTGTGTGTGTGTTAATGTATAATAATGTTTAGTAGTTAGAGGGGATGTGGGAAAACTGGGACACTAATGTGAAATGATCCAACTATTTTGGAGAGCAATCTGAAACTATGCCCAAAGGGCTACAATACTGTGCATACTCTTTGACCTAGAAGTGCCATTACTAGGTCTGTAGAAATCATAAAGCAGAGAAAAGGACCCACATGTGCAAAAATGTTTATAGCAGCTTTTTTGTGGTAGCAAAGAATTGGAAAAGGAGTGGATGTCCATCAATTGGGGAAGGGTTGAATAAGTGGTACATGATGGTAATGGAATATCGGTATTCTATAAAAATTGATGAACAAGCTGCTTATAGAAAGGCCTGGAAAGATTTACATGAACTGATGCTGAGAGAAACAAGTAGAACCAGGAATACATTGTACACAATAACAACAAGAATGTGTGATGATAAATATAAAATCCTTGGTTTTTCTCAGTAGTTCAGTGATCCAAAGGAATCCTAATTAGACTTTGGACAGAAAATGTTACCTGCAACTAAGGAAAGTGAATATAAATCAACACATTCTATGTTCATTACTTTTTTCTTTTTTTTAAATCTCTCCCATAGTTTCTAGTTTGTTCTGATTTTCCTCTCCCAACATAATTCGTAAAACAATGTGTATTAAAAATAAATAAACTAAAAAAAGAGGAAGTAGTCACCAGGTCATAGAATATCTTGAATGTTAGTATTAGAGTTTAGAATTTATTTGCCAAGCAATAAGTGTTATTTATCATACAATTTAAGTTGCCAGTGTTTCAAGAATTTGTACTTTCATTTAGGTGGGCAGAGATTGTAATCTCTCTAGGAACACCTTGGTCAAGGACAAATAATCAATTTGACGTTAATATCACAACATTGAAAGCTATGACAATCTACTTTTCTGTGATTCTACTTAGTTTCTTGGCTAGTCTGAATTTATAAACTTCCAAGAACCAAGTTTTTTTTTTTTTTTTTTTTTTTTTTTTTTTCCTGGTCACCACCCCTCCATTATAATATAACCATCCAACACTATTGCATTGTTGGTAAAGTCATGAACTGATCCAGCCATTCTGGAGAGTAATTTCAAACTATGTCCAAAAGGCTATAAAACGGCATACTGTTTCATCCAGCTGTGCCTCTACTGGGTCTACATCCCAAAGGGATCATAAAAAAGGGAAAAGGACCCACCTATACAAAAATGTTTGTAGTAGTTCTTTCTGTTGTGGCAAGAAATTGGAAATTGAGTAGATACCCATCAATTGGGGAATGAATTTATAAGTTATGGCATATGAACCAAAAGAACATTGTACAGAGTAATAGCAAGATTATGTTATTTTTTTAACTTTTTAATAACTTTTTATTGATAGAACCCATGCCAGGGTAATTTTTTACAGCATTATCCCTTGCACTCACTTCTGTCCCAATTTTCCCCCTCCCTCCCTCCACCCCCTCCCCCAGATGGCAAGCAGTCCTTTACATGTTGAATAGGTTACAGTATATCCTATAGACAATATATGTGTGCAGAACCGAACAGTTCTCTCGTTGCACAGAGAAAATTGGATTCAGAAGGTATAAATAACCCGGGAAGAAAAACAAAAATGCAAGCAAATTTATATTCATTTCCCAGTGTTCTTTCTTTGGGTGTAGCTGCTTCTGTCCATCCTTGATCAATTGAAACTAAATTAGCTCTCTTTATCGAAGAGATCCACTTCCATCAGAATACATCCTCAAACAGTATCATTGTTGAGGTATATAATGATCTCCTGGTTCTGCTCATTTCACTTAGCAGCAAGATTATGTTATGATCAACTGTGATAGATTTAGTTCTTTTTAGAAATACAGTGATCCAAGACAATCTGAATAGACTTGGGATGGAAAATGCCATTTTCATCCAGAAAGAGAACTAAATGAAGATCAAAGTAGCCTATTTTCATCTGTTTTATTTCTCATATTTTTTTCTCTTATTCTGATTTTTCTTTCACAACATGACTAATATGGAAATATTTTAAAATCATTGCATATCTTTAACGTACAACAAAACAAAACAAAAACAAAAACAGTATACCCATTCATATGAGCTCTATCCCTCCCACATTTTTCTTCTAGCCTACATCATGCTTCCCCTGAGCTCTCTTCATTCTATGATAAAGTCATTCATGTTATGCTTATATTACCCCCCCAATTTCATTATATATAGTTTGTATTAAGCCTTTTACTGCATATTTTCCCACAAATATCCCCCCGCTTCCTACCCCACAAAAGAATATAAGGTCCTTGAGGGCAAAGTCATTTTTTTATTTGTCTTTATCATACATCTTCAGCATCATATTTGACACATAGCAGGTGATTAGTAAGTGCTTATTGAATCGAATCATAAAGAAGAGGGAATAGTTGATTGTCCTAGATAATTGCCAAATGCTGTAGTATTTTGAGGTCAATCTTATGTAGTATTTCTCTAAATGTGACTAGGTTGGTCCTTAGACAACAAGCACATACACAATCTACTACTGGTCCCTTGGTCCCTTGGAGCCATTCAAGTTGGTAGGACCTGCTGTATCTAGCAGAGACTAAGACTACCTCTACACTATACTAAGAGGCATCAAAGCGTGAATTAGGAGAGGATAGTTCTTACACAAACACTCATTTAATGAAGGTGGAACTGTGGCATCTTGGCATACAACAATACTGGACTTGAAATTAAGAACATATTAGTTGACAGCAAACCTCCAATAATTATTAATTCTATGATCCTATTCAACTTCCTTAACCTCTATTGACTTCAAGCAATTTTCTAAGACTTGCTAAATCATGGAAAGGTTGCCATGGGTATAAGATAAAAAAAAATTATATATCAGAACAGCTAGATGGTACAGTGGTTAGAGCACCAGCCCTGGAGTCAGGAGGACTTAACCCCAATTGCCTCATAAAAGAAAAAAAAGATATTAAAAAACATTACACATCTTTTTCATATTTACATTTATATACATGAAAATACAACATGTTAAAAATAAGATTTAAGAAAGTTTTTATTTGTTTCCAATGAAATTCCTTTAAGCATAAGGTGGAAATTTGGAATACAGCTGCCCACTTTTGCATCTCCAGAGAAGGAAGCAAAACTATTCATAAAAATTGGCACCAAGCAACCTATACTCTAGACTAATAAAATATGACATGCCCTAAATAAGAGCAGCATTGTACCTGAAAACATATAACTCTAATAAGCATGAAAAGTCCAACCCTTTAAATTATTGTGCAAATTATAACCATCAGCCTTTGTTATAGAGTGGAGTCTTACAGAATATAAAATGATGTCTATGGCCCTGATATGCTAATAAGCTTTCTGTGCTGTTGGATAGTTTAGTTGCAGATAGACTAATGTTGGCAGCAGATGAATAATTGCCCGGCATGTACTAAACATAACAGGGCAGCCCAGAACTTCATCATTTGTCAGCTTTATTTGTTTAAATGAGAAAAATGCTGACAGAAGTTATTGCTGTAATCCCCTTATTTATCAGACAGAAAATGCTAGTTACTCTTAGCAGGCCTAATCCTATTGGGAGCCCAAAAGTTAGAGTATTTTAAAATGAATTTAAGGTATATGCTTCAATGTTCAAAAGAAGAGAAATGTAAAATGGAGGAAGAAAGATGGAGAGAGGAAAAAAGAAATATTTTTTAAATGGGCTCTTTCTGGGCAACTTGAATACAAGGGTGGCTGCCTTAGCTTACGATTATCACTTGTGCAGGAGGGACATAAAAATTCTGGAATAGTATTTAAAATTCATTACCATGCCAACACAAGCCCAGTGCCTACTAACAGCTGTCCCCCAAGTCTTTTATCTACAGCTCATTATCACACTTACACAAAGACCATCAGTAACATCATTTTTTCCAGTACTGTTGCCAACTGGTTTCCAAATACACCTGGTAAGGAGCACTAAAAGATATTTGAAACTGGTCTGAAATGTCTTCTTCCAATACCCCATGTATATCAGTTCTTGAAACATTCTCAGGGGTGACTGGTGATTAAACAATTCAAATAGACAAGAGTTTGTGGGGGGAAAACTCAAGGGGTAAAGGGATTGAAAACTGGGTTTGAATCAATGGGCTCATCAGTTCTCAAACTGCCATATTAGGCTGCATTAATGAAAACAGTGTTCAGGACCCTGAGAAGTTGCATGGAAGAGTAGATAGAGAGCCAGCGTTTTAAGTGAGGAGAAGTGGATTCTAGTCTTGCCTTTGACAAATACTAGTTCTATGATCCCAGCAAGTCCCTTATTTTCTCAGTGTCTTGAGGTAATTTTCTAAGATCATAAATAGGAGAAAAGATGCTGAACTCTACTATTAAAAGGCTGTTCCTTCAACTTATACCAATAACATCCAAGTCCTGCAAAAAGTAAAGAATACAAAATATTGCAGTTTTAGTCCTGATATACTTTGCTTCAATCAGGCCACGTCTGGAAGACTGTGTCTAACTATGGGTGATAAAATTTAGGGACAATGCTGAAAATATGAAGCACATATAAGAAAAAGAGAAGACCATGGAATAGCATGGGAACCACACCAGATATGTAAAAGATTAGGTGAAGAAATTGGGAATTTTTCACTAAAGAAGTAAAAAGTATTTTGAAAGACAAAGCTGTTTTCAAATTCTTGAAAAGTTTATCATGTTGAAGAGTCCTTAGGCTTAAATTAACTCGGCCCCAAGGGTCAGAAGTTGAAGCAATGGAGGAAGTCAGACAGAAGTAGATTTCACCTATTCCCTATTACCCTAGTACTTCAATAGGAAGTTAGGAGACCAGTTGTTGGAGATGCAGCAAAAGGGACACATGCTCAAGCATGGATTGGACCAGTTTTTTTTTTTTTTTTCTTAGACTCCATATGATTTTGAGGTCCTAAGTTTACAAGTTAGAGAAAAAGAGGATGACATTTTATCATCTACCCCTTCATTAACTTTCTCCATGCTGAGTCACAAATTGGTAACAAAAAATAAACAAACAAAAACAAAAACAGGGTGACAGCCAGAGCCCAGAGAATTTATCCATGGCTTAACTATATTATTGTTATTAGTAATTGTTAACTATATAAAGTTAGCAAAGAATATTTACTATCTAATATTATTCATGCCACATTTGTGAAATGATAGGAGGTGGAATAAATGCTAATATTATTCAAACATCAGGTCCACCAGTTGAATTTAAATAGAGTAACATGGTTTTAAAGAAAAAATGAAAAAAAAATTTCCCCTTCTTTTTTCCTCTGGTAGGACATTGTATATAGTAAGAGGTTGAGTCTAGTCAAAATTACAAAGGAAATTTTGCTCTAAGTATCCAGATATGAGGTTAAGTGGAAGATCAAAAAAGTCCACAATGTTGTAAGGAGCAATACGACTCTCTTTTTTGGAGATCCATTTTCAAGAGGATCTAGAATGAACAACACATATGAGGCTCAAAACAAATACATTTCGATTTTATGCTGGAAATATTTCTATTGGTTCTAGCTGCTGTCATCTCAATGTCATATTTACGTAGTCTCAAAGTCTTAGAGCCACCAAAAGGACTGTCTTCAGTAAATTAATTAGAAAGTGCTGAGAAATAAAAACTCAGTCTCTATTAAATATGTATTATTCTGGTGCACATAGGGTTGCCATTTTAAGGAAGCTCAATTGCCTTTACCTTGGGAACTTAGAAGTATTCAAGATAACATACTGTACATAATAGTAAATTAAGTGGGGGTAATTAGAAAAGAAATATTTCTATTTTCTAAGCAAATGATTAATTAAAATTAAAATACTAATGCAGCTTTAGCTTAGTGAGAAGATAAAAATGTGTTTTATCCTCCCTCAAAAAAAAAAAAAGAAAGAAAAAGGAAAGCATATCTTCACATATTTTCAATCTAGTAAATGTGGTTTTATTTTCTCCCAGAATAATAATCACTCAACATATGTAGCTCAGGAGTAGTACAAGTTCAACATTAAGTACCAAAACAAGGAACTAAACCTAAGTTTACCAGGCTCTTTTACACAAGAGAGCAGAATTAATCAGCACAGAGATGCTTCCAGGAAAGCAGCAAATTACCATGACAGTGTTGCTTGACATACTAAAAGAAAAACAGAAGACAAGAAAGGCTGACACAGGGGACTATACTTCATGGATGTTTCTGGCCCTATCTCCTGTTAATGGGTATTATGGAAAATCAATTCACTTTCCAAATCCTGCAATATAAAATAGTGCTATGTCTTCAGCAGTCTGCATATATTTGTAATTTAGAATATAAACTACATGAAGGCAGTTTATAGCATTTATATTTTTGTGAAATCTACAATGACTTGTACTATTGATTAATGCATTACTGATTAATTAGAGTCTTTAAAAAATTTACTGGATGAATAAGTAAAACATAAAAAAGACAGAAAAGATTTAAATTGGAAGTTCAAAATAATTACTTTGCTTTTCAATGTTAAACAATAATTCCTGTCCTTTTTGAATTTGTGAATAGCTAATCTTTTTTATTTGACTTGCAATATATATTCATTAATAGTGTTCCTCTTCAAAATAATAATATAACATAGTTTGCCAAAATATAATAAATTGTGATAATAAATGATATCAAGACGATGACATGGTTTTATTGTAAATCTTAGAATTAACAAGGTAGTTCACTACACACAGGGCCATTGTTTTGGAGTATGAAGCATAGGACTGATAAAAAATAAAGTCAGAATTCAACTTTATGTCTTATGATTCCAAATCCAAGATGACCAGAAATTTTAAATTAAAATTTTAATTCCATAAAAGTTGGTTGATTATTGTCCTTCACTCTCAAATCAGAATAAAATGACATCATTATGTTGAGATCAAGACACAGTATGTGCAACTGGTTGTTCACACTAATATGAGCTGGGAAGACTAATAGATTGGGCACAACTAGTCTATATGAATATCTGGAATAGAGCTGTCTAACTTTTCTTTTTTACAAATAGTTCATTATAATCTAAGCTGATTAGTCATTTCAAAACAATTAAAATACAATAAGAAATAAGCCTTGTGGGGATGCCATTTTTTATTTTGTTGGGATAAAATATCTTTCAGTGGTATATTCTCTTTAATTTACAACCTGAAAGTGCTGAGAAATTAAGTCACTTGCCTCAAATTATAGTCTGTGTCAAAGGCAGGGCTTGAACTAGGGTCTCTATTTTCACAAGAACAAATCCTAAACTCTGAAAAGTTTTTATTTTATTTTATTTTATTTATTTAATATTTCCCCCAATTACATTTAAAACAATTTTTTTTACATTTGTTTTTAAAATTTTTGAATTCTACATTCCCTCCCTTATCTCTATTCACAATTAAGAAATCACTTGTGAAGCTAGGCAAAACATTTCCATAAAAGTCAAATTGTTTTTTTAAAAAATGGATATACTATCCTAAAGAATATAAAATCCCCCAAGAAAAATTAAGTTAAAAAAAAAGAGGAGAAAAAGAGAGAATGCTTCAATCTGTATTCAGACATAATCAGTTCCTTCTCTGAATATAGACAGAATTTTTCTTAAGTCCTTCAGAGTAGTTGTGGATGATAGTACTATTTTTGCAGTCATTCACAGCTGGTCATCCAGGAACATTGTTATTACTTTGTATACAGTACATTTTACTTTGCTTCAGTTCCTGGAGAACTTTCCAAATCTTTTTTTTTTTTAATTCTCTTGAGAGCATCCTGCTCATTACTTCCCATAGAATAATAATATTCCTTCATAAACCCACATAACAGTTTGAGTCATTCCCCAATTGATGGGCATCACCTCAATTTTCAATTATTTTGCTCTGAGAAGAGAGTTGCTATGAATACTTTTTGTACATATAGATCATTTTTCTTTTCCCTCCTATTCACTTTTGATGTTCACATCAAGTAGTGCTGTTGTTAGGTCAAAGGATATACATGATTTATAGCCATTTGGGCAATATAATGTCTTTTGATCATTTATCAATTGGGGCATGGCTCTTATTTGTATGTTTGATTCAGTTCTCTCTTTTTTTGAAAAATGAAACTTGCTTCAAAATTCTGTTTAAATTACTATTGCTAACTGTATTTTTTCACATTTATTCTCTCTCTTTTCAATCTTTCAGTACTCAAAAATGTTTTCCTATTGACCATTCCTTTCCTCAGTAAGCCCTTTCTTTTATCACCCTTCCCCCCTTTACATATTCCATTCCCCTCTGATTTTTCTGCAGGGTAAAATAGATTTCTGTACCTCCATTGGGTATCTATATTATTATCTCTTTGAGCCAATTCTGATGAGAGTAAGGTTCACTCTTTGACCCTCTTTTCCCTTTTAACCCTTTTTCTTGCTTCTTTTTTATAATAGCAGATTATTTGTACTACTCTCCTTCACCCTGTCCCTTTTTCCCAGGCATTCCTCTCCCAACTCTTAATTTCATCATTTTTAAAAAAGATATTATCTCTTCATTTTCAATTCACAACTGTGCCCTATGTCTATATATACTCTTTTTAATTGCCATAATAATGAGAAAGTTCTAATGAGTTACAAGTATCAACCTCCCATGTAGGAATGTAAACATAAACTTTATGAAGTCCCTTATGATATCACTTCCTTGATTATTTCCTTATGCTTCTGCAGAGTCCTGTATTTGAAACCAAGATTTTCAATTCGACTCTGGTCTTTTTGCCAAAAATGTTTTAAAATCCTCTGTTTCATTAAATGACCATTTTTTTCTACTGAAGGATTATACTCAGTTTTTCTTGGTAGATGATTCTTAGTTGCAATCCTAGCTCCATTGCTACCCAGAATATTATATTCCAAGCCCTCGGGTCCTTTAATGTAGAAGCTGCTAAATCTTATGTTATCCTGACTGTGGCTCTATTACACTTGAATTGTTTCTTTCTGGATGCTAGCAAAATTTTCTCCTTGACCTAGTTCTGGAATTTGGTTATAATATTCCTAGGACTTTTCATTTTGGGATCTCTTTCAGGAGATGACTGATGAATTCTTTTAATTTCTATTTTACCCTCTGGTTTTAGAATATCAGAACAGTTTTCCTGAATAATTTCTTGAATGATATCTAGGCTCTTTTTTGAATCATGACTTTCAGGCAGATCAATAGCTTTAAATTCTCTCTCCTAGGTCTATATTCCAGGTCAATTGTTTTTCCGATGAGTTTCCACAGTTTTTTGTTGTTGTTGTTGTTGTTGTTTTTTTTTTTTTTTGCTTTATTGTATCTTGATTTCTCATAATGTTATTAGCTTCCATTTGTCTAATTTTATTTTGGTTTTGATTTTCAATTTTTCTTTTATTTTTAATTTATGGAATCAAATAACTTTCTCTATAACACTACTATTTTTAATTTTTTTTCAATTTTTTTTCAATTTAAAGAAACAATAAAAAACAGAAAATTAATACATAACAAAATTAAAAGAAGAACATTATCATATGCCTAGCAGAAAACATCACTGAGGAAAAACATTTCAAAATATATAACAAAAATACAAGTTCAAGAAAACATATCTGTAGAAGAAATTGTATCCATGAGTGTCCCTCTTTTATTTACATCTTTGTAAATTGTCCTTTTGTTCTCTGCTGTACACCTTTTTTACTTTATTCTTTCCCCCCCTTCATCTCCTCCACCACTTCCAAGCAAGCTTTAGTTAGCAAACCATATATATCCATATCTATATCTATATAGATACACCTTCATACATATACACACACATACCCCCCCACATAGATACACACATATCTTTCCTAGCTTTGCTGATACACTTGCTTTCCTATTACTTAACCTCCCCCAATACATGGATCCCTCACTAGTTTTCTTCCCTTACCTTTGTTTCCCTGTCCACTCATCCTTACCCTTTTATTTCTTTATGGATTTTTGGAGGGTGCTATACTCTTCCTGGCATATATGTAGTGCTGCCTATTTAATCCATTCCCCAATGTGAGTAGGTTTTCAGAACTAAGAGCCCTCCTCTCCCCTTTAATGCCTCTGCATCCATTCTTCCACTGCACTTCATTTGTATGACATAATTACTATTTTTACCTTACCTCTGCCTCAATCTTTCTTTTGAGCTGTTGTATTGTTGATGTCAATCTTAAACATATGCCATAAATTTCCCACTTAAAAAAAAAAAGATAAACAGTTTATCCATGTTGAGTTCTTTGAAATTGCTCTTTGATATTAGCTCTCATATGTTAAATTTTCTGTCATATTTGGATGTTTGATAAAAAGTCCTGTAAATCTGCAAGTACATTGAATTTCCATTTTTTTCCTCATTCAATAATATAATTTTGCTGGATATGCTATTTTTAGTCACAGGCCTAGTTCTTTGGATTGTCAGTAGATATGATTTCAGGACTTGTGCTCTTTTATTGTGGCTGTTGATAAGTCCTATATAATTCTAATTTTAGTTCCAGCACATTTGAATTGGTTTTTTCCTTGTTTCTTGCAAAATGTTCTCTTTAATCTGGAGGTTTCGGAAATTCGACTATGTGTTTTCCACGAAAGATCTTGTTGAAGTGGTGATCAGTGAATTTTTTTCTTTTCCTTTTTTTTTTTTTTCCCTGAGGCATTTGGAGTTAAGTGACTTGCCAAGATTCACACAATTAGGAAGTGTTAAGTGTCTGAAGTCATATTTGAACTCAGCACCTCCTTACTTCAGGGCTGGTTCTCTATCCACTGCGCCACCTAGCAGTCCCTATTTCATTCTTTATAATCTGTTTTGTTATTTCTTGATCTCTTTATAACTTCACTGGCTTCCCCTTGTCCAATTCTAATTTTTAAAGAATTATTTCTGTCTTTAATATTCTATCTCCTTTTCTAGTTGGCTAATTTGTTTTTCATAATCTTGGTTTTCTTGGATGGTTTTCATTTTTTATTTTTGTTTTTCCTTAGTGTTTTTCATTTGACTTCTAAATTCTTTTTTTGAGTTCTTCAGTAAATTCTCTTTGGTCAAGGAGCCATTTCACATTATTCTTTTGGGTGGAAAGTTGTTTTTTTTTTTTTTACTTCATTGTCCTCCTCTAAAGATGATCCCCAGTTTTCCCTGTTCCCATAGTATGTTTCTATAGTGAGCTTCTTTCTTTCCTGCTCATTTTTTAATAGGAAGTATTAAGGGAAGCACCACTAATCCTGGTTTGGGAGGATATTATCTCTGGCTTCTCAAGGCTCTTTCCTCTAACTAGGAACCCCAAACCCAAATCTTCCCCTTCTTGCAGATGGCCTTAGCCAGCAGTATCCCTGCCCCACAGCCTCTGCACTCACCAGGTGGTGACTCCTTCTCACCCAGATCTGTGTCTCAGCAGCACACCTGGACCTGGCATTCCTAATCAGCTGAGGTTCTGTCAATCTTCCGGGACTCAAACCTGATTTGACAAACAGTCTGGGAGATGAAAATCTCTATGGTTCCTATTGAGGTTTCAGCAACAACCAAGTAGCCAGAGGACTCCCCACTTAGTGTTTCTACAGATCTTGTCCAGAGGTGTTTGCACGTCACATCGATTAATATTACTCCTAATTCTACCTCTACCTTACAGATCTTTCCAGCTTTATCAGGAGGACTCCTGGTCTACTCCAAGTCTTGATTTTTCACCAGTCTATATTGCAGTGAGATGCAAATTTGTTCTATTTGAGGGGGAAATTGGAAGAGTTTGAAATTTACCAACTTACCCCATCAACTTGCCAGAATCATTCCCTCAGTTTTTTTAAGTAATTATTTTCCTCAGTGAGCTTTTGTACCTCCTTTTCCAAATGGCTTATTTTGCTTTTTAAGGCATTCTTCTCCTCATTAGCTTTTTATATTTTGTTTTGCACCCCTCTCAATTTTTCCCCTAATTTTCCTTCTATCATTCTTACTTGATTTACAAAGTCCCTTTTGAGCTCTTCCTGAGTTCAATTCTTATTTTTCTTGAAGGCTTTGAATGTAGGAGCTTTGTTATCCTTTTCTGAGTGTGTTTTGACCTTTCTTGGTCAGAATATTTATTTGTTGTCTGCTCATTTTCCTAGCCTATTATTCTCCTTTTAACACTTTGTTAAAGTAAAGCTCTGTTTTCAGGGTGGAGGATGCACTGTCCCAAACTTCAGGGTTTTTATGCAGCTCTTTTCAGATTTTCTCTGAACTTGAGCACAAGCACTCTTTTCTGCGTTGGATATTTTAGGATATCCCTGTCCCACAGTAGCTGTAAGATCTAGTGTGCTAAAACAACAGAATTCTACTTTGCTCATTCTCAGGCACCAGAGTTGGGGCTAGGGATGCATTGGAGTGCCCTGTACTGGACTGCACAACCAACTCCCACCTCTCCAATGACCTTCTGAGTCCTCCCTGGTGTTTCCAGGCTGAGAGGGTCAGAAGCTTCCAGCACCGCTACTGATTCACAAGTACTGCCTCACTAATGCTGGGTCCAGGGGGGGGCTAGGTTGGTTGCTGGAGCCAGGGTTGTGCCAAAGTAGCCTGCCTTGGGATTGTGGGCTGGACTTTCACTTTGGTTTCTTAGACCTTTTCTGCTGATTCTCCAAGTCCTTTTTGGCTGGAAAATATTCTACTCCATCTTTGGGGGTATTCTGATGCTCTCAATTTTGTTTGGAGTCTTTATTTACAGGAATTTGGAATGTTTTGGGGGAAAGGGTGCACAAGCTCCTGCCTTCACTCCACCATCCTGACTCCATCTCGAGATTTCTAAATTTGTACATCTTATGTTTCTTTTGAGCTATTTCAATTCTCCTCCACATATGATGGAATCACATAATGCTTGGTAGTTTGCCAATGTGTTCCTTGTCACATAATCAATTCCAAAGTTCTTCAGGAAGACCTTCAGAGTGTACTTGTATTGCTTCTTCTCACTAGCATGTGATCACTTGCCTTGTATGACTGCTTTGTAAAATAGTCTTGTAGGCAACAATGCAGTCAGTTCATTGGAGTTGTGTTTTGTTCAATAGAGTTTGAATAGAAAGTATTATTTTTATTAGTGTGGAGGATCCTCTTGGAAGGAAGCCTCCTTTATCAATGCAAGTCATCACCTTTTTTTTTTTTTTTTCCAATTTATAATCTGTTACTATGCCTAAAAGGCTATAAAACTGCATATTCATTGAATCAGTAGGGGCACTACTGGGTCTGTATTTTAAAGAAATCATAAAGGAAGGAAGAGGATTCATGTGCAAAAATGTTTGTAACAGCCCTTTTTGTGGCAAAGAATTGGAAAATGAGTAGATATCCATCAGTAGGGAAATAGCTGAACAAGATATGATATATGAAGCTAATAGAATATTATTGTTCTATAAAAAATGATAAATTGAATTTAAATAGACCTGAAAAGAGTTACACAAACTGATGCTGAATGAAACAAACAGAAACAGGAATACATTGTATATAGTAACAGCAAGATTGTGGGATAATCAACTATGACAGTCTTGGTTCTTCTCAATGGTTCAGTGATCCAAGACAATCCCAATAAACTTTGGATGGAAAAATGTCATCCACTTTCAGAGAGAAAACTATGAAGACTGAATGTACATCAGCACATGCTATGTTCACTTTATTTTTTTTCTATTATTTTTCTCGTGATTTTTTCCCCACTTTTCTGATTTTTCTTTCCCAAATATGATTCATAAGCAAATACGTAAAACTGAGTGGATGCCTATCAGTTGGGTAATGGCTGAATAAGTTATAGAATATGCATGTTATGGAACATTATTATTATTCTATAAGAAATGATCAGCAGGATGATTTCAGAAATATCTGGAAAGCCTTAACATGAACTGATGCTAAATGAAGTGAGTAGAGCCAAGAGAACATTGTACACGCTGGCAACAAAATTATGTGATGATCAACTCTGTGGGATTTGGCTCTTTTCAACAGTGACATGATATACGCCACTTTCAATGGACTTGTCATGGAGAGAGTGATCTCCATCCAGAAAGAAATCTGTGGGAACTGAATGTGGAGCACAACATAATATTTGTACCTTTTTTGTTGTTGTTTTCTTGCTTTATTTCTTTCTTTCTTATTTTTTTCCTTTTGATCTGATTTTTCTTGTGCAGCAAAAGAAATGTGGAAATATGTATAGACAAATTGCACATGTTTAACATAAATTGTTTGCTGTCTAGGGGAGGAGGAAAGGAGAGAAAAAGGGAGGGGGAAACATTTGGAACACAGGATTTTGTAAGGCTGAATGTTGAAAACTATCTTTCCATGTATTTTGAAAATTAAAAAGTATTATTAAAATTTAAACTAATTAATTAATTTTAAAAAAGGAAATTTGCAAAAAAAACCTATGTACATGAATAACCAAAATTAATTAATCAATTAAAATTTTATGATCTGAGTTTTCAAGAGCACTGAGATGTTCAGGGACTTGCCCAAGGTGACATGACTATTTTGGTTTAGAGATAGGTTTTGAAGCCATGTGTCCCTGACTCTAAAATAATCATCTTATCTACTATGAAGGAGGATTTTAACTTTATTCTTTTAAATCCATCATCTTTAAAAATTAATAATGATTTTGAATAATTTCAAAAACTTATAATGCTCTTTGAAATAAATGGAACAGGATATTGCAAAGTCAAGAAGGTTTTCAAGATGTTTGGATAGGAAAGGATAAAAAAGCCGCAAAATACTAATAAGGAAATTTGTGCATTAGATAATATCTGTAGGATAAATGCAGGAAGAATTATTTGTTGATCTGTGGTGGCCAAATATTGCTCATCTCTTTTTATTGAAAAAGCAAAAACAAATAATTTTAAATTTTAATTAGGAAAGATTCAAATTACAGAGGACAAAAATTGTATAAAACACCATTAGATACTTGGGCAGATTACGGAAGACAGTTGTAGAGATTTCTTCCCTAAAGATATATACTAATAGTTAGCTGAATCTTATAGGATGACATTATTAAATCTTACACTTGGGTAAAAAAAAAACACACATACACACAATAGAACAAATAAAGAAATAGAGAGGTATGGTCTGACGACAGTTTGTAAGTAAAAAAATCTGATGATTGTATTAGAATCTAAATAATGTAGTATGACAACCAAAAAAAAAATGTAATCTTTGACTAAAGCAATAGAAAAGTCACAATGTCATTGTGCTACTATCATTTGTCCTCATCTGGAATGTTGGGTAAATTTTGAGCACAACATTTTAAGAAATACACTGATTAATTTGAGCATGTACAAAGGGTGGGTAAAGGGCCTACCCAGATATCAAATTTACTGGACTTGAAGTCAAAAATACTTGAGTTCAAATCTGGTTTCAGATCTCTATTAGCTGTATGACCTTGGACCAGTCACTTCATCTTCCAGAATATTGAATTTGTCTCAGTTTCCTCAACTGTAAAATAGGGGTAGTATAAAGGCACCTAAATTTTAGAGTTACTGTGAAAATCAAATGAGATAATATTTGTAAGATTCTTGGCTCAGTGTCTGGAACATAGTAGGCACAATAGAAATGCCAGCTATTATTACTAACTAAAACTATTTCATTTAAATGTCAAAAATATTCTGGAAAATATCTAAAAAACTGACTTTCTGGGTGGGTGTGGCTGTACTACAGGTCACATTATTAAGCTTAATGTATGTAATTAACATTTTCTTTAACTTTTTAAAATTTAGATAATCAACAAAACAATCAAATATCCTTTATTTGTTGATTGTTGTCCTTCCTTCTCCAAGAGGACTAAAATGATATCATCATATTAAAATCAAGCTAGAGTATGTCCAACTATGGTTAATCAGATCAATATGAGCTCCGAATGTTCTGCCATAAATTGAGCACAGATAGTCCATGTGAATATTTACAGGTAGATTTTCTAACTTTGCACATCTTGTTTTTCTTTTGAGCTGCTTTAATTCTGCTTTGCTTATGGAGCACAACACATTTTCTGATTTGTAGTTTTACCAATTTCAATGTATAAATACAATGAAAATTTAACAAAGATCTTTCCTGAGTTAGTAGGAGCTAGCTCCAGTAAGTCCTTCTTTAAAAAATATCACTGAAAGGAAATAAAGTCATTTAACCTAAATAAGACAAGACATGAAAATAAATATATGTCATATTTTCTCAGTGTTTGGAAGAAGCTTTGAGAAGATGGGATTGCATTTACTCATTTGGTCTCAGAGGACAGAATGAGGATCAGTGAGTTGGAACTTCATGGAAGGAACAAGTATCTATCTAATGACGGACATATATCTATCTAATGATGGTCCATATACTTTTATGTCTACATAAATTAAATCTTTCCTAATTACAACTTAAGGCTATTTGTCTTTTTTCTATCAATAGAGAAGATGAGCAATATTTGCAAAATTAAGCAAAATTTGACCACTATATATCAACAACAACAGTTGGTTCTGGCCAGATATAAAATTAAGCTTCTTAACATTAGCACAGTCCACAAGCAGAATTGACTGACTCAGAAAATAATGACTTCCTTATCTCTGGAAAGTTAAGTGGTCATTTGTCAAGGATCACTAAATCACAAAATTTAAGAACTGAATGTAATCTCAGAAGCTTACAAGACAAGTTTCCATAAACCTAGTATAATATGTCCCATAAGTCATTGTCTAATTTCTTCATGAAGGTTGTCACGGAAGAACTTGTCACCTTTGAAAGTATCTCATTAAAGTTTTGGACTTGTTCAAATTGCAAGAAAATATATTATCTGTTCACTTCCCAGTCTTCCCTTTCTCACCCCATTATATACACCTGAAATATGCCTCACTCAACTTCTGTTCACTGCTCCTACTCAGATCTCCCCAGGTTATGAACATGTCTAAAGCCTCTTCTCTAGGAAAGCCCTTCAAACACGTGAAGATTGCTGTGTTTCCTCAGTCTTATCTCTTCCAGGCTAAATATCCTCATATGCTCTCCCTGCAGCATGTTCCCAAGTCCTTTCAAGATTATTTAGCCCACTTCCAGACATGGTACCCCTTGGATCTATGCCATTTCTAAAAAGTGATATACAGATTTTATTTCTAGTGCTGTGCCTGACTATAAGGTAAAGGCTGAATATAGCAGAACTAGCAATTTCCCTGTTCTGGACACCATGATTACTTTAATGCTGCCCAGGACCATTTAGTTGTTTTTGGTTGATATGCCACAATTATCATATATTATATTAAAGTCTATTGAAATTTCTAGATATTTTTAATTAGAACTATTGTCTAGTCACATCTTCCCCATCTTGTTATTTGTGTAGTTGCTTTTAAGTAAAAAAATTGTAGAACTTCATGGTTATTCCTATTAATTTTCATTTTATATAATTAAGTTCATTATTCTAGTTCGTTGGTATATTTTTAAAAATCTATACCGTGTTAACCATTGTATCAGTTAATACTTCAGACTTTTTGTTAATACTTTCATTAGAAAACTTCACAAGCTTGTCATCTATACCCAGGAATTTTATGAGGCTCATGTGAGATAATAGATATAAAGCCCTTAAAATATATTAAAAGTGCTATATAAGTATAAGTTACTATTATTGTTATCATTAATTATTATCAGAGAGTCACTAAGCTTCCAATATGGTGAAGATTTCATTTCCTGCTCCTTCCACTTCATTCCTGCTAAGGTCAAACAATATTAATAGAATAATACAAGTGTGAGGTAGTAAATGTTTAATTATTAGGTTCTTTAAAGGAAAAATGATTTTTGTCATTTCCATATCAGCATGAGTATCATATGTAGGATAACTGTTCTCCTTGTCACTCCTTCTACCTTTTCAGGGATAAAATTATAATTAAGGCAAGTCACAAATTTATCATCTGCTCTGTTTTTGCCAGAGAACATACCACCAGATGTCCAAATAATTGAAGTCCCCAATCACTGTGGTTTTGTGTTTTCATGTCAGTTTTCCAAACATGTTTAATTCCATCCCCTTCCCAGGGGTTTGTGGTCCCCTAAAAGAATATCACTGCTATTTCCTAATACTCAACAAAATATTCTATTTCATATTTATCCAAGTTTATGAATTTGCTTACAAAAGAATGTATTCTTAAAATACTATACTGTTCTTTCCACTGTACCCTATTTTAACCTATTCGGTTCCATTTGTATAAAATATTGCCTTCAAGTACCAATCTTCATTCTAGTCCCATCCCATCAGTGATATCCTGTAAGTACTTTTTTGTTTCATTTCATTAAGATCTTGAGTTTCCCCCATTTATAAATAAGGCATATACTGTACATGGATATCTCAGTCCATGATTTTTATCATCAAATCTACTATTTGACATCATCTACTATAATACCAATATACGTTTGTGTTTTTCTTCCTACCATTTTGTTCACATTCATCTTTTTGTTACCATATTTATTAGATCTTTTCAATAAGTTTTTTCCTCCTTTATCCCTTTTCTGTTTAATACCTATCATTCTAGATAAATACACAAACACACACACATATATACACACATATAAAATATTCAAAAATCTCACAAGCCTTAATGTGATAGCATTACTCATATATGAACTTGCAGATTAGTTAAACTTTTTGTTTCAAAAGCTTTTCCAAAATTCACAGTGAATTTCTGTGTGAATATATATTTATGTAAATGTATATGTATGAAGATATATATATGCATGTATATTTTAATATACACATACACACATTTATAGCCACCCTTGGTGGATGAACTCTATCTTTTTCAAGAGTATCTTCTTCCCCTCATCCTCTTAAACCATAGTCAAGAAATTAAAATAATATAAAACAAATTGTTATACAGGTCCCAGTTGGATTATAAAATCTCTGGCAACTTTTTCAACTTAATATTCTGTGATTCAATCATTCTACAAACAGCTAAGTCTCATCTAATTGACATGTAAAATAAAATGGGCATTCATCCTACAGAAAATCACTGGGGTTCTGAATCTTTGCAGCCCTTCCTGTTTTGTTTAGCAAAGCAGCAAAATGGCTTTTGGTGATGGTTTTACATTCAGCTAGGTCTTGATTAGGGAAAATAATAAGTCTTCTGAAATATTTGCATTATTTGAATTTATAATACTTATTTCTATTGGGTTGGAAACAATAACTGTATTTGCTTCATTTGCTACAGAGTTGGATACATGCAACCACTTTAAAGAATTCCTTATTCACACTAATCAAACTAATCAAAATCCTAGCCATATTTTTCAATGAAATTGGGAATTTGGAAATTATTGAATCTAAACTTATCCTTTATCTATTGACAGCTTTTGAAAGATATTGTGCTTATTTGCTCATCATAAATACTGCAAAAGCCTTGAATCAAGACCTGGAAGGTTTGGCATATTTCCCATCTCCTTTACCTTGCCAGTACTCATTTTATCTATTAATATTTTTATATCTCTAGAGATAGATTTTAATTAGAAGGAAAAAAACTAAAAACACAAAGAAATCCCACAAATGATATTCTTACAAGCAGGATAATGCTGGTTTTCTGGAGATTAGATTTTTCCCATAACACACTGTAATACACATTAGTTCACTCATTAGAGTACAACATCTCAGAGGCAGAATAAGATAAGAGCCATTGAGTGTTGTTTGGGGAGCTTCTATTTTTATTGAACAATAAAGAATGGTTTAGCTTATTGATAATCAAGCTTCCCACAGGCAATATTAGTTCAGCTGCCAAGTGATTTTGTTTTGTTTCATTTCTTGAATGTTTTAGTCCACTTACCTCATTTTTATTTTGTGGTGTGATCAGTCTTTTCCTTGGGATGCTAAAAATTCCAAAATGAGTATTATCTCTTAATTTCATGTTCTATCTTGTTACCAGAATAGGAATTTAGGAAAGGAGCAGCTTCAGAAGCCAAAGATTATGAAGTCAAACAAAGAGGAAAAGCTCTAATGGACTCTTTGGAGAGAATTTAAAGCATCTCTACATGAATGTATTACAGCACAGAAAGCATTGCAAATATTGTTATTAATTTTATCCCCAAGGTGGAACTCTGGCTCCGAGTTTTTGAAGTTAAATTATATTTTTTTTAAAATTCCATTTTTTTCTTTTGATTTGGGCCATTAGATGATGAGACCAAGATTCCAGAAAGACCAAAGTCAATTTATAACCCTTAACAACTGACTGGATTTATTGCTTCCAATTCTAAGCCCAGAGGATTTTGATTCTATTCTGCACAAATGGTTTTTCCCTAAGACAGAGATGCCAATCCATGCATAGAAAAAAGAAGAAACAAGACAAAATTAAACAAACCAAAATTTTTTTAAAAAATAACTATCTATGAAATGGCAAATCTTCAGTCAATTAAATCAACTAACATTTATAAAATGCTTAGTGTTTATCCTTTACAATGGAAGATAAAAGCAAATTTAAGGGTAATTCAAGAAAAAAAAGTCTCACTGATATTGGAAGAACTATAAGATTTTGATAACATTGTTTCTGCCCACGTACACCTTACAGTTTAGTTGGGGACATAATATTTGAAGATAATCACTTTACCTAAGTTATTTCATAATGACTATTTATGTTCATTTAGAAAGACATATTTATTCACATTCACAGTTCTGAAACTATGTGCCAAGAAGATGAAATAGCTTTTTATACTTATATATCTAATACGTAGTAAATCCCTTATCATCTAACTAGAAGAAGTAACCTTACTTCACTATTTTAGTCAATTAGCTAGTCAATTGATAAACATTTATTAAACTCTTAATATGTGCCATACAAAAAAAAAAAAAAAAGCAAAAGACTGTCTCTTCCCTCAAGGAATGAACAATCTAATGGAGAAAACAAGCAAAGAGATCTGTACAATATTCTACATTTGATGAAAATAGGAAATAAATAATAAAGGGATGGCAGTAAAATTTAAAGGAATGGAGAAAGACCTCTTGTAAAAGATGGAATTTTAGTTGAGTCTTAAAAAAAATCAGGAAAGGCAGAGGTGAAAGTATTCCACTACTCCAGGGATAGGGCAAAGCCAGAGAAAATGCTCAGAGATGAGAGATCGTTTCTTTTTTCAGGAACAGTAAGGTGCCTAGTATCACTGGATTAAAGAACATGCTGTAAGAATTAAGGTGTAAGACTGAAAAAATAGGAAAGGGCTAGATTATGAAGGGTTTAACTTTCCAGGGGATTTTGTATTTGATCCCAGAGACAATAGAGTGCTATTGAAGCTTAAGAAATACATGGAGAGTGGGAAAGAGAGAGAAGGGGGTGTGTTTTAGGAAAGCTCTTTCAAGGAGTTTATATTCAAATGCTTTTATGCTTTCCTCTAAGGATATGAGAAATTAGTTTCAATATGATCTAGAAATATTGAATACCTCTAGTTTCCCAAATGTATGTGACCATGAGTGCCAGTCTTTTAAAAGCTCTCTACAATTTGCTTTTTATTGTATTATTTCTTATCATATACATTCAGTTTACAGTCAGACATGCCCATAGATTATTTCATGGGTACTGTGATATACACAGAGAACCTTATCATGACTCTCATCATGACAAGAAGCAGACTCTATCACCTCCTCCACATGGAAAGGACGCCATCAGGAGCCCTGTACAGAATTCACTTTCCTGAGACACACAGTATTCTTTTTTTCTGTTTTTATATTCTTGAACAAGTGATATTCATTGTCTAAAATAAACTCCCCTTTTTTCTATATTTTCAATATTTCTTAAATTCTTTCAAAATATACATTATATAGGAGACCTGGTTTGATTTTTTATTCATATCCCAATGTATATCATAAATACATATATCTTGTTATTAGTATTCCACACTCACTAAAATTACTTAATACTATTTTCTATTTGCCTATTTGTGTACATAACTCCTCAGTAGAATGTAAATTCGTTGATGCCAGAGACTACTTTACTTTTTGTCTTTTTACATCCATTAAATAGAAAAATGATTTGCTCATAGCAGGTACATAAAACATTTTTGATGAACTGAATAATGGAATTCTTAAAAAAAAAATAATAATCCCTCTCATCTAAAATGACCACTCCCTGCCAGGAAATAACCATAGGTCAGTAACTCATTTCATATCAAAAGACCATAGGTTTATAAGGACATTCAAGACCTATTCTACAATTCTGTTTGAGAGTCCTTGGGGGGGAGTGGTAATATATCTATTTTCCAATATTTTAGATCCAAGCAGTCTCCAAGCAAAATTGTTTTTTATATATTGTTTTTTTTGTGTATAATATCCTTGATCATCTCATTCTGCTTTTCACAGGTCCGCTATTAATACAGAGTTTGGAAAACATAATTGCAATATGTGGTAGACAGAGATTTTCATTAACTACACAGAAAGAAAAAAATGTTTAGGGAGAGACATTTCTTTCCTATTGATTCAATCAAAAATGCCTTGGAAGGAAAGGTTATGCTTATTAAATTCTTTTCAAAAAGGCAACTGTTAAAAATGTGAATTCTTCCACATCAGCATTCTAAAAAATCGGTATATAATCTCTTCAGGTTCTGTCATTTGTGTATTTTTGCTCTACTCTGTGACTTTGAAATATGTGACTTTTTTATTAGTCTTTTTCTGAAGAGGTGGAGGGTGGAGGGAATTTTCACGTGGTAGCAAAGAGCGTTATCAACACTGCTATTTTCGAGACATGGGGTTGCCTAGCAATGCCAGGAATTAAAGAGGGGAGGCAATAACAGAGCAGAGTGTTGTGAAATTACAAAAGGGTACAGCAGCAAATTGGCTTGCAATACTTATCAAAAGGTCTTTAAGTGAGAGCGGATATAGGATTTGCTAGCGGCATGATAAATATCGACTGATCATTTTTCAATGTTCTTCCTGTCTTTTGTTTGGTACAGTTCTACCCAATGGAATTCTTGTATTTCAAGTTTATTAACAGCCCGAAAATCTAGGGCAAAAACTTTTTGAAAACAGGACTTCTTGCTCCATAAAACCATCAATGAGTCAGGGAGTTGGCTTTTGGGATACAGAAACACAGCCAGTCCATGGTTGACTTGTTTTCTAGTTTCCTTTGACCCCAAGTTTTAAAGCCACAAAAGAATGTAGAAATCATCCAGTTGAAATGGCTTATTTTACTATATGATGATCAATTCTAATGGACTTCGCCATCCTCAGCAATGAGATGAACCAAATCAGTTCTAATGGAGCAGTAATGAACTGGATCAGCTACACCCAGATAAAGAACTCTGGGAGATGACCAAGAACCATTACATCGAATTCCCAATCCTTATATTTTTGCCCATCTGCATTTTTGATTTCCTTCACAGGCTAACTATACAATATTTCAGAATCCGATTCTTTTTGTACAGCAAAATAATGGTTTGGACAAGTATACTTATTTTTTGTTTAATTTATCCTTTAATATATTTAACATGTATTGGTCATCCTGCCACCTAGGGGAGAGAGTGGGGGGAAGAAGGGGAAAAATTGGAACAAAAGCTTTGGCAATTGTCAATGCTGTAAAATTACCCATGCATATAACTTGTAAATAAAAAGTTAATAAAAAATTTTAAAAAAGAAATGGCTTATTTTATAGAGGGAAATTCTAGGCCAAAGATGAAGTGATTTATCTAAGGTCACACAGCTGGTTAATTGGACAGCCAGAATTCAAGCCCAGTTCTCCTCAATCCAATTCTAATCTTTCTTCCATTTTCCCTTAAATTTCAGAAACTCTTCCTTTTCTAAAGGAGAAGTTAAATTTGTTGTTTGCACTTTATTTTTAAAAATGACCAAGGACATCACAGGTGCTATATCTTCAGGGCTTATAAATGTTAGGAAAGATGAAACAACTTTTTTCTTTCATTTTTAATTGAATTGGCATTCATGAATTGCATCAGTGGCAAGAATGCCCACATCACCAGCATCACAGATACACTGGAATATGGGAAGCTATTGCCTAAATACTCTTAGGAACAAGGAAATGAGGCTGTAGGACAAGAAAAAGGACTTTAATGATCAGCAAGTCAAATTATTAATTTAATAGGGCAGGAAAATTAGGCCCAGGATTATTTATTTGTTTACCAGGATAATGATTTTCATACCTCCTAGTAGATGATTTATTCTACAAATTCAAGCCCAAATCTTTTCTACATCTTGTCATAGAATATTCCCTAAAAGCAGAGTCATTATGTATATTTATGAATTATAAACCCAGATCTGAACCCAGATCTTACAGACTAGTAGGCCAGATGTCTATTTATTGCATGAAATGTGACATGATTTGTGACATACACTGAAGAGGAGGGGTATAAATGTAAGTCCCATGACTTCAAATCTAGGGCTCTTTCAACTATATAAAGCTGCTTTATTGAACAATATACCTTTTATTGTCACTTTTAATATACTCTGAATATAATATTACATTGCAATTTATACTACTGTTTTCACTTTATCTATCAAGACCTGGAAGTGATCTTGGGTTCAGGAAAGCTATACTAACAAACCCTAAGTTCTGGGAGGTATAATTAACACAAAAAATTCTCATAATATATTCCTAACTACTGAGAATGCATTTATTCCAAGAACTGGGCAGTCTAATTTTAGAAAAGCTTATCATCAGTGTGATTCTGGCAAATCACTTAATCATATTTGTCTCAGTTTCCTCATCTAGAGGAGAAAAACATCTTCAGTATCTTTGCCAAGAAAACCCCAAATTAGGTTACAGAGTCGACACAATTGAAATAACTGAACAACAACATTATCAATGGATTAACCATAGAATGATGATTAAGTTAGCCAAACAAACTTGTGAAACCATGAATGAAAGTATGGAGGCACTTTAATCACTCTCGATAAAGGACACAGCAACATTAAGGAAATCATGGATCTTTGGAAATCCTGAAGAAAGAAGTAGTCATATAATTGAACTAAATGGACTTCAGGATCTGTTCTAGTTCTAGAAAATGTACAGTAGAGTCCAGATCTAAGATAGCTTCATCCAGTGGCTCTGGAATTCTATCAGGTGTAATCCCCAAGCTACATTATCAGGAGATAGTGAACTCAGTTCCCCTCCTAAGCTACCAGTGGATCTTAGCCATAAGTTTTTAAACAAATACTATTGTGATGAATGTCAGCAAACCTCTCTTCTTTCAATCATAATGTCTTCTGTGAAAGTTTTAGAGTCTGACTCCCTAATAAGTGCTCAAATGAAGCTATGACAACCACTGGGGAAAAGCCAGGGGAAATACCAGGACTCCCTCTCCCCATGAAAAAGTGTGAATCATCAAAGAAAGAACCATATTTGTGAACTGGATATAGGAAGATGGATATACAGATGCTAAGAGATTGTATTTTTAGGGGACAGACTTGAAAGCAGCAGCTCTTCCACAAAGGCATCATGGAGGATTATACAGAGAACATTATGTCATTATATTTTATCTTGTGGGTAGGAGAGAGTTGAGGAGAAACATATCTGCTACTACATGATAAATACACTGAGCTCCAGAAAAAAAAAAAAAAAAAAGAAAATCAAATCTATCATCTATGGATAACTTTCCTATTATCAATTCAAATCTGGTGTGTTGGAAATAACCCCAAATTTGGAGTCATAGAGTCTGGATTCAAATTATAGCCTTTCCACTTAACTAGTTATGTTAACTTTTACAAACCACTCTTTAAGTTACAGCTTCAATATTTTTTAAACATGGACACTGGATTAAGTTTCCTTCCAGGTCTAGGTCCTTAGCCCATGGAAAGAACACTGGCCTTGGATTCAGGAGAAATCTTACTTTGAAACCTGCCTCTGACACTTCATGTGACCATGCTAAAGGCAATGTCATTGTTCAGTCAGATCTGACTCTTCATGATCCTTAGACCAGAGCATACCAATGTTGTCTATGAGGTTTCCTTGTTAAAGATAATATTAGTGGCTGGCAATTTAATTCTCCAGGGCATTAAAACAAACATAAAATAAATGATTTTCTCATTATGCCAGTAAGTGTCTGAGGTTGGATTTGAACCTAAGTCTTCCTCTAATGTATTCACTGTATTACCAGCTGCCTCTGATCAAAAAATTAGTCCTCTTTTAGTCTGTTCTTTCTGCAAAAATAATGTAGGTAATGCTAATAATGCTTCTGAATTATTAAGGACTATTAAGGGGTCCTTTGAACTTGTCTTTTTGAGTTGCCATATTTTCCAGAAATACTATATCCTGATCCTGCAGGAGGACCTCAATGTATCAAAGACAGAGTACCTCTTGCCTATCACCATATTGTTTACATCCCAAGCTGGATTTTCTTGCTGTCCTTGGGAATCAAGATAGCTGCCAGCCAGTATATGCCAGACTAGGAAAATTATTGTGCGACTGAGGTCCTTTGCAGATAAATAGACCTTCCTATCTTCATAGTCTAGGGATTCTCAAAAGAAAAGAATGTGGCTTTTGCCATCACCGTGCTCCTCTACTTTGAGAAAGTATTTTTTTTTCTTTTTCCCACCTTCTGTACTTTTCCCCTCTCATGCAATGCCCCTTCCCATTTTCTCCTCCTTTTGTTGTACAGTCATAAATAAGCAAACTTCTGTAAGGACTTTCACTTCTTTTGTTTCTATGGGCATTTTCATTTTTCTTGTAATAAACCTGGTTTTCACACACTCACAAACACACACATGTAATACCCTGTATATAAATACCAGTTATCATTGACTATTCATTTCTGATTCTTAATTCCAAGGTTTGGAGATACCCTGTCTATAAATATTTGTTATTTTTCCCTCAAAGAGAATCATGACATCAGGGAGGTGATCCAAGTGAATTGAATTTAAATGAGGGAGGTCTGTGCAAGGTCACCTGCTTCACTTTCCCTTCCAGATCTATCTAGATCCACTGGCCAGATATACATCATAATGACTGGAGATGGCTCTGGATGCAATGGCAACTCTTGGCTAATTGTGACCTAGCTTTAATCACTGAATATGAATGGCTTCAGTCAAAGTGAGAAATCATCTATTTCAGTGGTGTCAAACTTAAAAATGGGGATGCAAACCTTTGCTTAAATATATCTGATGATTCTATATTGATTTAGAAAATGACTTATTAACATTGTCTATGTTTTATTGGATTTTTATTATTTTAAATATTTCCCAATTATATTTTAACCTGTAAATATTAGCTATTTTATACCATTATCCAGTGAGAGAGATCTTATCCCTCTTTTTGGACATTTTGTTTTTTTCTTTTCTTTTTTTTTTTTTTTGGTTTTGTTTTTGCTGAGGCAATTGGGGTTAAGTGACTTGCCCAGGGTCACACAGTCAAGAAGTGTTAAGTGTCTGAGGCCAGATTTGAACTTAGGTCCTGCTGACTTCAGGACTGGTTCTCTAACCACTGCACCACCTAGCTGCTCCTTGTCATTTTGATTTTAGAAAATCCCTAATAGAGGGCAGAACCAAGATGGTAGAGGAAATTCAGGAAGTTGCCTATAGCTTTTCCAAGTATCCTAAGAAAAAAATTTAATTAAGCCTCTAAATAGATTCTGGAATGTCAATCCTCAAAAAAATGTAGTGAAATATGTCCTTTCTGTTATCATCCTCCTCCCTTGCCATATCACATCCCCCTCCTATTTTCCTGCATGATTAAATAGATTTCTCTACCCCTATTGAATATCTATGTTATTTCCTATTTGAGCCAATTCTGATGAGATTCACTCACTCATCCTCTCCTTCTCTTCTTCTTCATCCACTGTAAAAGCTTTTTCTTGCCTCTTTTTTATGGCAAATAATTTGTGCCATTCCACTTCTCTCTTTCCTTTACTTCTAATACATTCCAATCTCCACACTTAATTTCATCATTTAAAAAAATGATATTATCCCTTCATATTCAACTCACACCTGTGACTTCTGTCTCTATATACCATTTCTAACTACCAATAATAATGACAATGTTCTAATTGGTTACAAGTATCATCTTCCCATGTAGGAATGTAAACAGATAAACTTTATGATATCCTTATGATATCACTTTCTTGATTACCTCCTTATGCTTCTCCATAGTCCTGTATCTGAAAACCAGATTTTCTACTCAGCTCTGGTCTTTTCACCACAAATGCTTGAAAATCCTGTTTTATTGAATGACCACCTTTTCCTCTGAAGGATTATTCTCAGTTTTGCTGGGTAAGTGTTTCTTAGCTGCAATCCTAGCTCTATTGCTCTCCAGAATATAATATTCTAAGCCCTCAAGTCTTTTAATGTAGAAGCTGCTCTTGTGTTATCCTGACTGTGACTCCACTATATTTGAATTGTTTCTTTCTGGATGCTTGCAATATTTTCTCCTTGACCTGAGAGTTCCAGAATCTGGCTACAATAATACTGGGAGATTTAATTTGTGGATCTCTTCCAGGGGATGATCAGTGTTTTCTTTCAATTTCCATTTTACCTGCTAGTTCCAGAATATCAGGACAGTTTCCCTTGAAAATTTCTTAAAAGATGATTTGTAGACTTTTTTTTTTTTTTTTTTAAATCATGACTTGCAGACAGACCCAAATTTTTTAAAATTCTCTCTCCTGGATTCATTTTCCAGGTCAGTTGTTTTTTCAATGTTTGCATTTTTTTTCCTATTTTTCTGATTTTGCTTATTGTATCTTGATGTCTTTAAAAGTCATTAGCTTCCATTTGCTCAATTCTAATTTTTAAGGAATTAAGGCATTTCCTCAGTGAACTTTTGTACTTCCTTTTTCATTTGGCCAATTTTGTATTTTAAGGCATTCTTCTCATTATCTTTTTGTATTTCCTTTGCACCTCTCAATTCTTTTCCTAAGTTGTCCTTTATCTCCCTTACTCCATTTTCAAAATTCCTTTTGAGATCTTCCATGCTCCAAACTCAATTCTTATTTTTCTTTTCTTCTTTTTTTAATAACTTTTTATTGATAGAACTCATGCCAGGGTAATTTTTTACAACATTATCCCTTGCATTCACTTCTGTTCCGATTTTTCCCCTCCCTTCCTCCACGCCCTCCCCGAGATGGCAAGCAGTCCTTTACATGTTGAATAGGTTACAGTATATCCTGGATACAATATACGTGTGCAGAACCGAACAGTTTTCTTGTTGCACAGGGAGAATTGAATTCAGAAGGTATAAATAATCCGGGAAGAAAAACAAAAATGCAAGCAGTTTATATTCATCTCCCAGTGTTCTTTCTTTGGGTGTAGCTGCTTCTGCCCATGTTTGACCATCAATTCTTATTTTTCTTGGAAGTTTTGGATGTAGGAGCTTGACTTTGTTATTATCTTCTGAGAGTATATTTTGCTCTTCTTTGCCACCATAAAACTTTCAATGGTCAGAATTTTTTGTTGTTGTTGTCTGCTCATTTTCCTTGTCTATTACTCAGCCGTTTACTTTTTGTTAAAGTAGGGCTCTTTTTCCAGTGAAGGGTGCACTGTCCCAAACTTCAAAGATTTTGTGCAGCTATTTTCAGTCATCCATATAGTAACCTGACCACAAGCACTCTTCTAACCTGGAGTTGTTGGGAGTGTCCCTATCCTAGGGTAGCTGTAAGATCTATTGTGCTTTGTTAACTCCAGAAGTTGGGGCTGGGACTGCATTGATGAAGCTTGAGCTGGGATTAAACACCAGATTCCCATTTTAGTGCCACAGACCCTCTCTGCTGACCTTCCAAATCCTCCCTGGAGTCCCCAGGTTGAGAGTCTAGAAGCCTCCAGCACTGTTGCTGATTCAGAGGTCCTCCCTGGCTGATGCTGGGGTCCTGGCTGGTTTGGGACTGAGATGGGTTTGGGTCTGGGACTGGGGCTGTGCTGCAGTGATCTGTGCTGGGATCGCACACTGGGCTCCCACCCTGCTTTCACAGACTTTTTCTGCTGACCTTTCAAGGCTTCGTTGGTATCTTTCGGTTGTATTGCCATTGATTCAGAAGTTCAGACAGCGGCCAGGTCCAGGTCTGGGTCCAGGTTCCAGTCCTGAACTGGGGCTGAGTCTGGGGTTATGCTGACATAACCTGCACTGAGATTGCACCCTGGGATTTCACCCTTGTTCCACAGACTTTTTATACTGAACTTTTAAAGCAGCCTCCCCCTGGAAAATATTCTACTCCACCTTTTTGGTTGTTCTGATGCTCTAAAATTTATTTAGAGTCATTTAAAAAAGGAATTTGGAGTGGTTTGGGGATAGAGATTAGGGAAGTTCTTGCCTTTGCTCTGCCATTTTGGCTCTGCTTTCCACATATACCTTTTCAATAATGGGGAATATAGTGGGAAAAAAATTGGAACTCAAAATTTTCAAAACAAATGTTAAATATTATATGTAGCCAAAGGAAATAAAATATTAAAGAAAAATAAATAATAAGCTAGGCAGATTTCAGAAAAATCTGAAAGATTCAAATTCAGAAAGATTTACTTGTACTGATGCTGAGTGAAGTGAGCAGACCTAGCAAAATATTGTACACAGCAATAGAAATACTGAGTAATGATTAATTATGGTAGGTTTGGCTTTTCTCAGCAGTACAATGATCCAAAGTAATTTCAAGAGAATCATAATGGAAAATGCTATCTACGTTCAGAAAAACAACTGTGAAGTCTGAATGCAGACCAAAGCATACAATTTGCATTTTGGGTTTTTTTTTTCTTTCTTATGTTTTTTCTTTACATTTTTTGGAGTGAAGGAAGGGTTCAGATTCTTTTTTCACAATATATATAATGTCAAAATATGCTTTAATTGACTATACACGTATAATCTATATCAGATTTCTTTCTCTCTTGGGAAGGAGGAGGGAAGGAAGTGAGAAAATTTTGAAATCCAAAATATAAAAATGAATATTGAAAACTGTCTTAAATATAACTGGAAAAAATACTATTAAATGGGGAAAAAAAGAAAGACAAAAATAAGCTATTATACTAATACAGATGGAGGTCTGAAGAAAGATGATGAGTGTTTGTACCATGTTAATTGTGTAAAAAAAGAGAAAAGGATGAAAATGAAAGATGATGAGTTAATGGAATTAAAATCTCTAAATGTCATTCAGAGCACTGACTCATAAAAAAACTTCAATTTCTTTCAAACATTCATGCATTGTGTAACAACCCTTTAACAATTTTCCTTTACTTTAAAAATAAATTTCAATAGTATTTTATTTTTTCAATTGGTTGATTGTAGGTAAAGTAAAATAATGACACATAGATTTTTAAACTGGGTGACTTAGAGAATGTTGGTGCTTTTAATAGACAGAAGAAAGTTACGGGAAGGGGAAGAAATGAGGAAAAACAATAAGTTCTCTTTTAAACATGTTAAAGATTCAGAAATAGCCCTGAGGAGAGAGATGAAGATTAGATGTATAAATAGGATAGTCATCTACAAAAGAGAAGATAATTGGAATCCATGGGTCACTGATGAGATCAACAAAAGAAAGAGTACAGAGAAAAAAAGGAGAAAATTTATCCAAACAGAGGTTGGGAATGCACTCATTCAATAAGATACAGCACAGTGATAATAATGCTATGAAGGACAGAGGATTAAGTAAATAAAAATCCATGATAGAACAATATTGCAAAATCCAAGGAGAAGAAAGTCTCCAAAAGATGGGTTATAGCATTGTCAGATATTGTAGAAAGGTTACAAAGGATAATCTGAGAAAAGACCACTGGATTTATCAATAAAGAGATTACTGGTGACCTTGGAGAGAGCATTTTAATTGATTGGTGGGATAGAAGCCAGAATGAAAGGAAGCCAAAATAAAAACGCTTTACAGAAGGTGTTAAAGTGAAGAAAAAAATTCCATAGAAAGTTTTCTTGCACTATTATTTTAAAGAAAACGTGTTGTAAACCCCAAAGTACTGTACTATTATGACTTCGTATCTTTTAATTAACATTTTTCCCAGGATCATGTAGTTTGGGAAACAAAAATGGATCTTCTTTTCTTCCATTGCTCAAGATAAGAGGAAAGAAGAGAGAAAGAGGAGTGAGGTGGCAAGACTTGAGGCTTAGCATGGAAAGATTTGCCTTTGTCTTTTGGCCTTTTGCCCAGGTATATCTTTTGCCAGGACTTATAGTTTGGGTGGGCTATGCTGTCACCACTGATGTATCTGAACCACACTTACTGGGGAGGAGAGTCCAAGGTCCAGAAAGCAGTCAGTCAAGAATCACAGGGGAAAGACAGCAATCAAATCATTGTGAAATCTCTGAACTGAAAAGGGTACCAAAATACTGCTTCATCTCTTTTCAATCCTCCAAATTTCTTCAGTGTTTTCATTGGTCTAGACCCAGACCTAGAGCTGGTCCCTGAATGCATGCTGCTTTATTTCTCTTACCCCTTTTTCAATGAACATTTGAGTTTGAAAGTATGCTCTGGAATATGACACACCTATACCACATAAGAGCACTGAAACTTTTCCATTTGCAACTTCACTAAGTTAAATAAATTTTATGAAGGCAAAAACAAATTTTTAAATAATTGTTTTAAATCCATAATTATAATTTCTTTCTATCCAAAACTCCTAAGCATGAACCTTGAAATGTCTTTGATTTTAGGACTCTTTTTTGTCTTTTTTTAAAAATGCTTTCCTGAAATCTGTGAAACTCCTTTTCGTTTTTTGTTTTTCTTTCTTTTAGGATTCTGTTTTTTACTTCACTCTGCTATTAACTTCCATTTTATGGGAGAATTCATGCCATTCCCATTCACAGTCATGATTACCTGCTCTGTATTTCCCGCTATCCTATTTTCTGATATATATATACATATATACATACACTTTGTTCTCTCTTTCCATCCCTTCATTAGTCATGTTTTTTTTTTACCACCCGCTATCTTATCTTCTATCAACCCTCCCCCCTTCTCTTAGTAATTTTTTTTTTTTTTAAACACACTACCTTATCTTCTATCACCCCTTTCCCTTTTGTCTTACTTTTTTCCCTGTTGTTTCTGTCCTCCCTTCTCTCCTGTCCCTCCCTTTTCTTTCCTCTTTTTACTCTTACTTCTTTATAGGATTAGATACATTTCTATACCCAACTGAATGATTAATTTATTTCTTCTTAGAGCCAAAACTGATGAGATCAAGTTTCAGACAATGCTCATCCCCCTCCCTTTTTTTCCCTCCATTGTAATAGATAGTTTGTATCTCTTCATGTGAACTAATTTGTCTCATTATACCTCTCCTTTCCTCTTTTTTTCAGTACAAACCTTTTTCCACCCCTTAATGTCTATTTTTTTGATGTCATTACTTAAATGTCCATTCACAACCACACCTTCAGTCCATGTGATGTCCCCCTCTCTCTGTGCCCGTGACAGTCATAGTTCTCAAGAGTTATAGATATCATTTTTCCCATCTAGGTTGTAAACAGTTTAACTTTTAAATATTATATATTTCCTCTATTTACCTTTCTATACTTTTTGAGTCCTGTGTTTGTGGATTAAATTTATTTTCAGTTTAGTTCTGGTTTTTTCAATAGAAATTAATGAAAGTCTCTTACTTCACTGAAGCTCCATTGCTTTCCCTGAAAGATGATGCTGAGCCTTGCTGACTAGATAATTCTTGGTTGTAACCCCATGTCCTTTGCCTTCCAGAATATATATTCCAGGCCTTCCATTCCTTTATTGTAGAAGCTTCCAGATCCTGGGTAATCCTGACTATTGCTCCTTGATATTTGAATTGTTTTTGTCTAGCAGTTTTTTTTTTTTCATTGAAATTGTAGTTCTAGAGTTTTGCAGCAATGTTCCTTGGGTTTTTTCTTATAGGATCTCTTTCCAAAGGTAATTGATGGATTCTTTCAATGAGTATTTCCCCCTCTAATATTCTAGAATATTAGGCAGTTTTCCTTAATTATCTCTGGAAGAATGGTATTCAGGCTCTTTATTTTTGGTCATGGCCTTCAGGTAGGTCAATAATTTTTAAATTGTCTCTTCTTGATCTATTTTCCAGGTCAGCTGTTTTTCCAATAAAGCATTTCACATTTTCTTCCATTTTTCATTCTTTTTAGTTTGTTTGATTGAGTCTTGCTGTCTCACAGTCATGAGCTTCCATTTGCTCTGTTCTAGTTTTTAATGTGTAATTTTCTTCAGTTATCTTTTGCATCTCTTTTTCCATTTGGTTAATTCTACTTTTCAAGGAGTTGTTTTCTTCAGACAATTTTTTTCCTTCCTTTTCCAAGCTGTTGACTCTCTCATGAATAATTCTCATTTCTTTTTTTTTTTTTATTTTCTTCTACCTCTCTTATTTGCTTTATTTTCACTTACAAGATGCCTCTTTGGGCTTGGGACCAATTCATATCACTCTTTGAGATTTCTTCTGTGAAAGTTTTGTCCTCATCTGACTTGGTGTTTTGGTCTGCCCTGTTACTCTAGCAGCTTTCTTTGGCCAAGGTTCTTTTCTGTTTCTTGCTCATTCTCTTTCATTTTATTTTAGCATTTCCTCTTTTTTTTTACTTTTATGGTTGAATTTTGCTCGTGGGTTAAATGGGATGCTGTCCCAACTTCCTGTGCAGCTCTGAACCTTGGCTTTGAGCACAGGGATCCCTTGTTTGCAGGTATCAGCTTGCCTGTTCTGATAAGGATCAGCTTGGTTTCCCAGAGTTTTCCTTCTGAGCTGGGACTGGAAGCTGCCCCCCTTTTGTGCTCCTCTACTGAGCCAGGATTGAGGATCTTAATTGCTGATTTGCTGTGATTTAGACCCTGTCACTGACTTTCTCAGAGTCTATCTGACCTGGGCTAAACACCCTTTTCACCCTAATGAGATCAATCTTTCTTGAAGTTTTTTTAATATATCTTGAGCTGGAGAGGGGTTTCATTCTTTCAGTCTCTACTCAGAGGCTTGGTTTCATGTAGTTTTTGACAGAAACTTGTGAAACTCTTTTAACATGAAACTGTATCCACCATTCTAATTCTAGAAATCTCTCTCTCTCTCTCTCTCTCTCTCTCTGTTTCTCTCTCTTTCTGTCTCTTTGTCTCTCTGTCTCTTTCCTTCCCTTACCTCTCTCTTTTTTTCACATTCACTCAGACATATTTATACAATTTCTATCAATCTTTCCATTTCTCTCTGTCTCTCTATCTTTATCTCTCTGTGTGTCTCTCTCCTTCCCTCTCTCTGGTTGTATTTGTCTGTCTCTGTTCCTCTTTTCCTTCTCCTCTCCTGCAATTCTAACACAATTTAATTGGTCTTCTAAACTATGTTCAGCACCATTCTAATAAGCACTAATTAGCTCTTAAATAAACTGAAAAAAAACAAACAGAATAAAATTCCAGAAGGACAAATGTTGAGTAATTTGGATAATGCACTAAGGAAAGGTAAATACACAGCAGGAATACCATGGGAACTGCATGTCCTTCCAAATAGGGTAGAAAGTCATCTTGGTGTTAGTGAGAAGACATGGAATATTTTTAACTGGTCTAAGGCAATGGAAAGGGAATACATTGGAAAATATGACTAGAGTTCTAAAAGCAACCTTTAGAAGTAGCTAGGTGGAAAAACAGATAAAACTTGGGAGTCAGGAACACATGAATTCAAATTTTGCCTAATATATTTATGAGCTGTGTGACCCTGGGTCAGTCATTTATTCACTCTGAGTCTCTATTTCCTCATCTATAAGCTAAAGATAATAATGGCACCTATCTCTTTACTAGGTTGAATGAACTAACATATTTAAAACACTTTGTAAAATTGAAAGCATTATATAAATGCTAGTTATTCTTATGCTGAGCTTTGGGATATATTTGATTTTATTCTTAGGCTCAAGATTTTAAGTATCTTTGTTAAGAAAATCCCAGATGAAATCATAAATAGTCCAACATGGCTAAAAACAAAATAAGTTTAAAATTGAACAATGTACTTAAACTTATAATACAATGTATAATATAGTACATCAGGAGATAATGAGTTTTGTTGAGGAACTGAAATGTTAGAAAATAAGATTTATGAAAAAAGAGAAAAACTGGGATTGTTCAGTCTGAAGAAGATACCATTAAGCATTTTAACACTGTATTTTTAGAATTAACCTCTCCTCACTGGACTGGGTTGGCCCAACTATGAGAAGCACACATTCATACAGAAAGTCTTTGCAGTATGGTCTTACCTATCAGATAATTCAATGTGCCTATATAATCTTAATGGCCAAGAAAGAATCAACTTAAACAATGATGAAGTACTGGAGGAGGACTTTAGTGGAAATAGTCTTCCTCTCCATATATAATCAACTTCCTGTGTTAAGGAATTATGCCGTTATCTATCTTTGGTTTGCAGTCATACCTGTACTCTCATCCATGCTTTCTTCAGATACATGTTCATTTTGATGGACCCACTCTCCGTTGCATTTGAAGAAAATCTGCATTGCAGGCATGGCTTTGCACCTCAGAGCAATTGGGTTGCTCTTTATGATATATGCATCATCAGGCTCCTGCATAAAATGAGGCAGTGTCCCAGGTGCTGATGGGATGGATTCAGGCAGGGTATCACCATTGTCACTTCCTGTAGAAAATGCAAAGCAAATCAGAACAGAACCAGCATTAATCACATAAATACTAGAGGGAAAAACAAATTTTCACTTTGTTGTAAAAAAAGATGGTAACAGTTCAATAGACTTTAATACAGCATTCAATGAAGGGGTTAATTAGCTACTAGGAATACTGTTTAATTCAATAGACATTCTGCTCTCATCATTCAACTTAACTGTCAATCCAAATTTGTCAATATCATATTAATTGATAAAACCAATATCCTTATTCATTTATCTGGTTGTCAGCTGATAAACATTTATTAAAGTCTTACTATGTTCTAGACACTCTGCTAAGCAATAAGGATACAAAGAAAGGTAAAAAGAAGGTCTTTTCTCTCAAGGCAGTCACAGTCTAAAGGAGATATAACCAGAAAACAGTTACATACAAACAAACTATATAAAGAATAAATTGAAAACAATCAATAAAGAGAAGGTGATAGAATTAAAGGCAATTGGGAAAGTCTTCGTGAAGAAGCTGGAATTTTTATCAGGGACTTTTAGCAGGAAATTTAGTAAGAAACTAAAGAAAGTCAAGGAAACCAGACTGGAAAGGTGAGGGGAGAGGGCATTCTTGGAATGAGGGAAAGAGTAGGAACATGGAATGTTTTGTTCAAGGAACAGCAAGAAGACCAATTTCACTAGATAGACAGACACAGGGGAAGGAGTATTGGGTATAAGAAGACTGGAGAGGAGAGGGTACAGTAGGAGAGATATAGGAGTATTTATATAGATTTGGGGATAATGTGCATAGAGATTATACTTTAGCCTATGGAAGTTACTCATATCTCTGGAAAAAGGGAAAATAGAAGAGGATATAATGTATATTATCTATAGAATATATATTATTATGTCTACATATATATACATATATACATATATATATACATATATATATATATATATATATATATATATATATATAAAGATGTGTAATAAAAGAGGGAAAATAGAAGAGAATCCAAGATAGAGCCTAGGGTAATGTATCTGGAGGGCAGAGCCTAAACATTATTACAGCAAAATTAATTGAGAAGGAGCAACCAAAGAAATAGGAAGAAGGTTTAAGAGAAAAAAAGTACCATTAAAGCTAACTGAATCCATGGGGGTGAGGTGCAGAGGTGGTTGTTGATGAGAGTGTCAAAACATGTCAAAGGAGATGAGGACAGAAAATATCATTGGTTTGTGATGACAAAAATGATAATAATTTTTTTATATTTATGTAAAACTTTACAAATCAAAAAGTGCTTTCCTCAAAATAATTCTTGAAAAGGTAGCATCAAAGGTATTGTACATATTTTACAATTTGGAAACTAAAATTAAGACATACATATCAAATATCACATATTTATAGGTAAAAGGATAATGACTTAAGAATTCAAAAGTTTCCCAAATATAGAAAAATATAATTAGAGCCAGAAGAAATATCAATGTTGAGTAAACATCTCCAGTATCAAAAATAATACTAGGATAACCTGGCTTCTTTTTCCCTAACATATTATATGTGTGTGTATGTATGTATGTATGTATATATATATATATATATATGTGTGTGTGTGTGTGTGTGTGTGTGTGTGTGTGTATGTATATATATATATACACACACACACACATATATATACATATATATGTATATATATATACCACGATACCTTTTAGAATGTCTTTTTCAAGACATTCTATTTATCTCTCTGTGTGTATCTATCTATATGTGTGTGTATGTGTGTATATACATGTATTTCTTTTTGTTCTTTACTTGTGTCCTACTCTCCTGACACCATTTTATGTTTTCTTGGTAAACTATTGGATTAGTTTGCTAGTTCCTTCTCCAGCTCACTTTACAGGTAAGGAAACCTAAGGCAAACAGGGTAGTGTCACATAACTAATAAGTATCTAAGACTGTATTTGAACTCAGGTCTTTCTGACTTCAGGCTCAGTGCTCTTTCCACTATACCACTTAGTTGTCCTGTACACTTGTATGTAAATAATTATTTATTTATTATGGGGCCTTAAGATAACATAGTACACTGTGAGAAACATGGTCTCCAGGATCTACTGTGACCTAAAGTCCAAATAGATGCCCTTGAGTTCAGAAAAAGACTTAGGCATACTTCCATGGTTAAATGCCTGAGTAAGGAAAGGTCTTTGAGAGTTTAAATTGAATTTATCCCTACCCCATGAAGACCTTTTGAGGCTGCATGCTTCGTGCTATGGATAGAGTTATATCTGGCAGCTCAGTCCCTTCACACCCCTCCTCAGAATCCTCCAAATATATTTTATTTCCCACTGCACCCACACAGAAACACAACCTAAATTGTACTAAATAGGCCAGGGACTAACTATACAAACCAAACTCAAACAGACCCATGCTTATGGCCTGCAAGCTACAATTATAACTTATTCTGTAAAGGGTAGGAAGAAACAGATGTGATTCTCTTATCACATTTAGGAAACTGATGAGGAAAGACAAGTAAAATCATTTTCTTCTCTCAGAAGGATAGAAGCTACACGATTTCTAGTTTTCATTTCTGGATTATTATATCTGGACACAACTTTTTAGGAAGGACAGATATAAGTCAGCGAGTATTCAAAAGAATCAAACTCATATGGCAGAGAGCTTGGAGTTCCTGTATTGCAAAGAAAGATAGAAATAGGCACTTTGAACCAAGAGAAAATTCATGATCGTTGCTTTCAAGTATACAAAGGGTTGCCACTGAGAATAAGAGTTATATTTCTTTGGTTGGTTCCATAAGAGTTAGAAGCAATAACAGACATGCCAGAGAAGCAAACTGAGGCCAGATATAAAGAAAGAGCTATACAAAAGTAAAATGGAGATAAAAGATTATTCCTCAATTGGACAGAGAACATAATTATTTTGGGTGTATAGTATAGAGGAGGCTCTAGTTCAAGGAACAAGGGTGACCTCTGGTGACCCTTCTGATGATTCTGAAATAGTGTAAAACTCTTCTATCAAATTTGCAAGTTCCCATTGATCCCACAATCCTATTAATTGACTAAAATGTGCAAGGCTTCAAAATGATAGGCCTTTACCTCAAAGTCTTAAAACCTAATAAAAGGTGTGTGTGAGAGAGACAGAGAGACTGAGACAGAGACAGAGATAGAGAGAGACAGAGAGACAAAGAGAGACATAGAGACAGAGACAGACAGACAGAGAGTGATGGAGAGAGAAAGAGAGAGAGAGACAAAGAGAGACAGAGAGAGAGAGAAGATAGAGACAGAGAGAGATAGAGAGAGAGAAGAGAGAGACAGAGAGAAGAGAGAGAGAGAGACAGACAGAGAGACAGAGAGAGAGAGAAAGAGAGAGAGAGAGGAGAGAGAGAGAAAGACAGACAGACAGACAGAGAGACACAGAGAGAGAGAGAGAGAAGAGAGAGAGACAGAGAGACAGAGAGAGAGAGAGACAGAGAGAGATAAAGAGAGAGAGAGAAAAGATAGAGACAGAGAGAGAGATAGAGAGAGAGAAGAGACAGAGACAGAGAGAAGAGAGAGAGACAGACAGAGAGACAGAGAGAGAGAGAGAAGAGACAGAGACAGACAGACAGAGAGAAGAGAGAGAGAGAGAGAGAGAAAGAGAGAGAGAGAGAAAGACAGAGACAGAGAGTGATGGAGAAAGAGAGAGAGAGAGAAGAGAGACAGAGAGACAGAGAGACAGAAGAGAAAGAGAGACAGAGACAGAGAGAGGTAGAGAGAATGGGAGGGAGGGAGGCAAAAAGGAAAGGAGGAAAGAAGAAAGGTGCAGGGAAGGGAAAAGAGAGGAAGGGGCAAAGAGAAGGCAAAGCAAAAGAAGAGAAGTCAGGAGAGGAGAGAAAAAAAAAAAGGGAGAGGAAAGGAAGGGGAGAAGGAGGAGAAAACAAAAGGGAAGGGGAGGGGAGTAGAGGGAAGAAAGAGATCACTACATGCTACAGGAGAATCAGAGAACACAAAAAGTATCTTCATATCCTTGCAATGGGAGTTACCAAAAGTCTTTCTGGAATGTATTGCACAAAGGACTAAGGAATGCAATTGCTGAAAGTAATTTTTGACTGCTATACTTAGCTCCCCTGAAAACTGGCTAAATAATAGGCAAAGAATACTAGGACAAGATCTGACCCCAAATTTCCTTTCTTCAGACCACCAATATCACTCTGTACAAATATGGCTTCTTATTACTCCTGCTAAAGTCAACATCCCATATCAGACAGCAAGCCATTGTGAAAAGTCAACCTCACACACAGTTAAAAGGGATATTATATTTTTCTTCAAGCTTCTTTTGGGACCATTTTTAAATACCAAAAGGGGGCTGGTACTTCAATAAAGTATGACTTCCTATAATTATATTTTGTGGAGGAGAGAATAGAAAGGATTCCGAATTATGAAAGAGACTTTTGGCAAGCCAGTACATGCAAACACTGTTCCCCACTGAAATAAATTAAACATATAACAATAGCTTAAATCCAGCAAACATGATTTCCCTCTTAACTCTACTAACTTATAAAATAAAAGACTTTTTTGCCAAATAACTGGAGATAATGGAAGCTCTGGAATCAAAGTTTATATTGGAAAAGCTAATGCTATTCTAATTAATTGGTACTACCAAGGAATCAATAAGTCTTGAATGTTTTAAATACTAATGACAGGACAGAGTATATACTATGCAAATACAATGAAGTCACTTAATTTTTTAAAACTTTCATGGAATAAAAGAGATGCAGGATAGAAACAGGGTTTTCTTTCTGACTTTAAAAATTATATTTACAATGAAGTTCATAAAATACATCACACATTAAATCACTTTATTACTGACTGCTCATGCCAATTTCCATCTTTTATAAATACCAAGTCCCTTCAGGCTTTAGTAAATCCATGCATTAGAGGAAATGACAAAGGTATTAAAAGATTTTATATGGACATCAAAACCTCATACTCCCATCATCGGCTTGAGTCTCTTCCAGAGCAGCAAGCACGTTATTGCATAAAGGGGTCATCTGATAAAGAAGATATCCATAAACTATACAGTGGTAGCATTAATGAGCAGTGACAGTGCTAAGTTTCCAGCAGAGTCTCTTGCAAATGATATTGTTTTGCTTCACTATTAGCATCATCTCATGCATGACCAACCTGAAAATCTACATGAAACCAAAGGGGGTAAAACAATAGTGAGTAGGTAAATATGAAACCCGGTACAGTCTGGCATGAAGAAAATGTCAGAGTAGGAACATGAATACATTATAAGGTTTGACAAGTAGAAGTGTCAACTATCCATTTAGCAAAGCATTACAGAACCTTCCTCACATAAAGCTGCCTTATGCTGTCTCAATATAAATACTCGTTAGATGGGCTAATCAACTAATCTTTTTCATATAAATATATATATTTCTTATATATATACATATAAAACATACATATATTAAAATATATCCACATATTTTTAAAAGACACATGATTTCACTTCTTTAAATGTTCCCTATGTGCATGAAGATTGCCGATAAATCTTCCTATGTTGATCAAACGAAATACTATGTGTAAAGCATTATATAAACATGGGAATAAGGTATGGGCACTTAATTATGATTTCACTGGTACAGTTTATTCTTAAGCTAGGAATATATTATCAGTTGTGGTGGTAATAACAATGATGGTTGATGAATGGTATCTACTGATGGTGGCAGTTAAATAAATAAAAACTTGATCTCAAGGTGACATATCTGATGATAAACCTCCCCAAATATATGGAAGTTGGTCCTCAGATACAAGGAATGGAGCTCAGCCTTGTTTCTATACTTTAAGTCTTTCCAGTTTAGTTCAATTTGCCATTATTTATGTTAGACTCTGGGCACCCAGTGATAATGGTTTATTTTTCTGATACAAGGTGACAAAAGGAATAATTTAGAAAAGAAAAAAAGAAATATGAGCTGCTATTAATATTTTATGATTAACACCTCTAACAGTTAATATATGTAGTTACTTTATATAATAATTTATAATTATGTTTTAATTAATTAAAACCATTTTTGTGTACTCTAGAAATAAATGTACACTGTTTAAAATAATTTATTTGCCATAGCCAAATAAATATATTCCTTGGTGCACTTAATTACTCTGTTGTACACATCATAGATTCATAGTTGACTTCAGTCTATACAAGAAATTTTTTGTTTTTTGTTTTTCATTTTGGTAGGATCTATCAGAATTTGCTCTGTCTTAGAATTGACTATGAGAACTTAGGATAACTTCACGTTATAAAGGGGTATGAGAGTAAGAATTTAATAGAAGAATGATCTCCATACCAATTAAAAGATGGAATCAATTGGAAAAGACAGAGTAATAGCATCTTCACCATGCCAAGAAACTTTAATATAACATGTCTCAGGAATCAATCAAAAATCATTTCTTTTGCAACTGCTGTGTACTAAAAACTCTAGGGCAAGGAAATATCAGAGAAATACAAAACTGAACTTCTGCAATAATGAATTTACAATCTGGATGGAGAAAGAGAACATAAATAAATACAATGTGTGGGAATGAGAACATGAAGGTAGTCCCAAACCAATAAATGAAACATGTTGCAAAAGTTTATTTGGAAATCAATTGGTTGAAACCATTAATATATTTATCCACACCCAATACAACATTACAAATGGTGTTTCAGTTCCTAGGCTATCCCACAGTTCAATTCAATGAGCATTTATTTAAATACTCACATTTATGTTAAACCCAGCTAGATGCTGGGAATAGAAAAACAAAATTGAAAACAGCTCCAGCTTCATAGAATTAGGCTTACATGGACTTTAGATATTATCTTGTCATCTACCTCCGTAAATTTACAAAGGAGAAAACATGGCCTAGAAAGAGAAAATGATTTCACAAAGATGGTAAGTGTCATACTAGGTGCTCTGATTCTACATCTAAAGTCCTCACTGCAACAATACACTTCTATTAAGTACCTTATATTCTATTGTCTGTGTGAATGTCTGTGTTGAATTTAAGGACCTTCTCTCCACTTACAGAACTATAATCCTTTCAGACCTTGTTCACTTCCATTCTGGGCCACTGCAGTTTCCAGTTTCTCTTCTCTCAAATCCATCATCCATCCAATTTCCAAGTTAATAATCCTTCATCACATACATGAGTATGTTATTCCCCTACTCAAAACTCATAAAGAATCCCTATCATTTCAGGATAAAATACAAAATCCTTAACTCGGCAAGTAAAAACCCTTTACAAACAAGTCTTCCCCCTAACTTTCGAGACATATTTCATATTATTCCTCTTCACACATTCTACTTGCCAGTCATCCTGACCAAGATATTCCTGAAATGGTATATTCTAAATCAAGTTCCCATGTCATATCCTGAAATGTACTCCCCTTTTTATCCCTTTCCCTTAGTTAAGAGATATCAATCTCAAATAAAAATGGGGAAAACTAAATATACAAAAGGATTTCTGGGGCCACATAGAAAATATTTAGAACACTACACAATAACATTTTTTATGTTTATTGTATTTTAATTTTTTTGTTACATATTTGTCATTTACATTTTAATTTCTGCAATATGGCTGGCAGGACAAGTGTTTGACACTTCTGCCTTTGAATACTTAATTTCTCTCACAGCTTAGCTCTGATCTGAATTATATTCAGACATTCAAATTCTGTCTTCTAAAATTATCCATAAACACTATATCTTTTAAGTAGATTGTAAGCTTCTTAAGGGCAAAGATGTTTATTTCCATCATCTTATGTAACCCCATAACTATACTTTCCCTCATGCCATATCTATCACCATTATCTACTTTTTGTCTTTAATAAATATTTATTAAATTAAAATTTTAAGTTAAATACAAGAGATAGTTCAAAGGCAGAATTGATAGAACTTAGTAACAAGTTGGATATGCATGATAGAGAAGAAGAAATAATATAAAATTATTATAATAGCATTGTAGTCATCTATAGCTATGATATTGGCAAGACTCTGGCAATCATAAATGCCTGTTGATTTGAACATTTGCACTCCCTTGATCTATATCATAAGAATGAGTGTTGCTTCTAAGGATACAGATCACAACCATTTTATAACTTTTCATCTTAAGTGATTTTGGGTCATAGTTTCTCATAAGCCATCTGTGAAAAACTTTTCTAGGAAGGAGATAGTGATGTTAAAGATATAACTTTTTCCAACTGTGAGGTTTGCAACCCTTAAAATTTTGGACATTTCCTACATATTATTTAACCTGATCTGCACAATTCTGGCCCTGTTTCCTTGTCTACCTATATAGTGAATGTATGCAGTACATATATGGAGTAGCATTTGGTGGGAGGAGAATTAGATTTGAAATTAAACAAATTAGATTCAAATTCCAGGTATGGTACTTGATGCCTACATGACCTTGATCAAAACTCAACTTTTCTTGGTTCTATATGTCCTCATTTCTAGAAAACAGACTATGTATCATGACCTTCTCAGTTCTAAATCCAATAACCCAGCCTAATTCAAAGCTTTCTTCTATGTGCTTGAATGATTTACCTGTATAGATATGAGATATGGTTTTTTTTCAATCTTGTCTAACTCTTTGTGACAACATTTGAGGTTTTCTTGATGGAGATACTAAGGTGGATTGCCATTTCCTTCCCTAGTTCATTTCACAGATGAGAAAACGGAAGCAAACAGGGTAAAATGACTTTCCAAGGTCACAAAGTTAGAAAGTATCTGAGGCTATATTTGAACTTGGAAAACTGAATATTTCTGGTTCCAGGCCTGGCATTCTATTCACTGTGCCATCTATCTGTCCCATAGCATAGTTTGATTATGTGTTTTCATCAACTTTTGAGAAAGTTAAATTCAATTATTACATTAAATAATTACTTATTAATATCAACCCTCAAAAACAAAAGCAAAAACTCTGAAACATAAATCATTTCTATTACCAGTTGCAATGTAAAATTAAAACACTGCTTAAGTTTTCTATTTAATTTTTAATATAAGTTCTCTGTGACTTCAAATGATATTTAAATATTGACTATGAAAGATGTGACATGTACACAGTATGCTTGCTCACAATGGGTGGTTAGTTGACAAAAATAAGTATTGCTAAAAGGATAGCCTTTTTTTTTTTCATATTGCCTCACAATATCAGTTTGACTCTTCCTCTCCCTTTACTTACATACACCATTTGTTCTAACACCTTCTATATTCTAATGTTAGTGTAGTTCGTTTACCTGTCTCCTTCTTGTCATACAATCTTCCTAATCCAAGTCCTAAATCTTGCTTAGATATTTATACTAGTTCATGGATTGGACTTCCTACTTCCATTTTATCCCTTCTCTAATCTTTACTTAACACTTCAGCTTTAGTAATCTTCTTAATGCAATTCTCTAATTACATCACCTTCAAACTTCATCAACTTCAGCAATTCTCTGTCTCCTACTAATTAAATTAGAAGCTGTTGACTGTGATATTTCAGAACTTCCATAATCTAGTTCTAGTCAACCTTTCCAATTGTGTGGCAGAGACAAAGTATTAGAACAAGTATTAAACCACAAATAATGAAAATTTGGATTAAAATATTTTATCTGATACTAGATGTGTGACCTCTGAAACTCAGTTTCATTATTTATAAAATGAAGGGTTTAGATTATTATAAATGTTCTCTAAAGTCCCTTTCAGTTCTAAATCTATGATCCTATTATTCTCTTTGAACACATTACATTTCATCCAAAATGAAATACTATTTCTTTTTTCTGTTGTTGTTCAGCCCTCTCTTACCTCCTTGTGTTTGCTTCATACATTTTCCAAGTCCAAAATGGACTGCTGCAAACATGCAGCTGTTCAAATCTCTCTCTTCCTTCAAATCAGCTTGCATGCTGCCTCCTGCATGAATCCCTTCTGACCTTCTAAGTGGAAATGATCTTTCTTCCTTCAAATTTCTCATATAACTTTGCCCACAGCTCTCCATTGCATTTATGAAAGAATGTATGAAAAAGAAACAAATAAAAAACTATAACAAAAACAACACATTAAGCCTTTACTATGTGAAAAGCACTATGTTAGACATTGAGGATAAAATTAAAAAGTTAAACAGCCCTGGATATAAAGCAATTCACCTTCTAATGGGAGAGACAATACAAATAGAAGACTTCAGCCATAGGTCACCTGGAAAGGTCCCCTGGACCTCGGGGCGCAGCAGCTGAGAATATTGTAATGAATTTTTCTTAATGTTATTTCCACTGATGAAATCATCTTGGCTTCTAATGTTACCATCTGAGAGTGCCAAGGACTTAGGTAATGAGAAATTTCCTTTCCCAGGACTACAGTAGCTGTAGCTACATCTCTTGGAGAAGGAGTTGCTAGGTCACATCTTTATAAGTTTGTTTTTACAGAATAATAATGTGGAAATGGAAAATGAAGCCAGACGAATAATGCAAGGTGCAATTTTTCTCTTGGTTTTGGGGTTTACCTGCTTATGCTATTTAGTCAAGCACTATGGAAGCTGGGCCCCTTCATTTTAGTGATTATTCCCTTCTGCAATGGCTTTAAGGAACAGATTTGAAGCAGAGTAAGTAGTCTGGGTAGAACTTTTATTCCCAAAGTTCTTGGGCTCAGGACACAGGGTTTTATTCATTGGGACATAAGGAGAGGTGGTAGTGGTTTGACCTAATACATCACCATTCTTTTCTTTAAAGTCCCCTGCATGAAAACTAAGTGATACAATGGATAGAATATTAGCCCTGAAGAAAAGATATGAATTCAAATCTAGCATTAGACTCAGATTAGTTGTGTGAACCCGGACAAGTCATTTAATTACTATTTGACTCAGTTTTTTTTCAAATGTAAAATAAAGATAATAATAGCACTTATATCCCAGGTTATTGGGAGAAACAAATGAGATAATATTTGTAAAAGAGTGAACACAATTCTTGGAAGATAATGTCTTTAATAAATACATTTTTTCTTTTTTTCTTCCCTCCCTCCCTTCCATCATTTCATTCTTTCTCCCTTCCATACTCCTTTCTTCCATTTTCCTGCCTTCCTTCCTTCCTTCTTCCTTCCTTCTTTCCTTCTTCTTCCTTTCTTCCTTCCTTCCTTCCTTCCTTCCTTCCTTCCTTCCTTCCTTCCTTCCTTCCTTCCTTCCTTCCTTCCTTCCTTCCTTCCTTCCTTGTTTCCTTTTCTTTCTTTTCCTTTTTTCCCCTGCTTCTCCAGCTAGGCTATCTTGTTGTTTGCCTTGTATCATAGAAATTTGTGCATAAGACTTTCTCTCACATTATACTGTAAGTTCCATAAGATAAGAATCCAGGTAGAATTATTTTTTAGTTTTGAACCCCTGGGGCTTAATAAAAACAGTGAGTTGGGCCATGGGGAAGAGGATGGGGATAACTTGTCCATAATGGATAAGTTAATTATTTTTAGTTTTGCTCAATTAATTAAAAAATAATATTTCAAAACAAGAATGTTTTCTAGGCTTCAAACATACTACTTTTTTTTTTTCCTGGACCCTTCCTAAAATTCTAAAATTGCATGTTTAGATGGCCTTCAGAAATAGTATTTTACATTTCATTGTCTGGAAATTTACTGACTTATGGCAAGATACTTACAATCTTAGCCTAGAAACCATCTCTGCAAAACTCAAGTTGCATCACCTAAAAAGACAACACAAAGGAGTTACATTCTTTGCTTTTTGCTTATGTAAATGTGACTTGTCTCCATATGGTTACTTAATTAGATAGGGGATGCATTTGTACCCGTTTAATGTGCTACAACAGCCGGAATTTTACATACAAAATATTTAATGCAGTTTATGAAACATATACTCTTTCCCTAGGCCCCATTAAAGCTCTATTTTTTTTTCTTTTTGAGCATTGAAATCATTTTGCATCCTTTCTTTCCACTAATAAAAATGGAAATGTTTTATATTGGTATATTTGCATATTTCACTTTACTTGTATTAGATCTCATATGAAGCTAACCTAAGATACTAGTCAACTGAGCATATGTCTAACCCTTATAGAATGTTTCTTGAGAAGAGGAAACTAAAACAAAATGAAACAGAAACCTTGAATGACCATTCTTACTCTAAAGGAGGGTTTTAAGATTTTGGAGATGCTTAGGAAAAAATTAATAAGACAGCATGTTATAGTGGAAAGTGTCTTGGATTTAGGTTCAAACATAAGTTCAGCCTTTTAATTCTATGTTGCCTTGGGATTGAAACCTCCTTTTATACTAGATCCCTCAATAGTCTATGATTCTAATCCTGCATCAGTGCTATTGAGAACAAACCTTGAAGGGAAAATATATGATTTCCCAAATACAAATGTAGACTACATGCTAGCATTCAGAGCAATGGATGCTTCCCTTTCTCCTAAAACTTCAACATAAAATTCAATATAAATATTGAAATATTTCAAAAATAAAATTCAAACAAAAATGTGGTTTGAATAAAATAATATAGACTCAAAATCAGAGCAGTTCTAATTACTGTCCATCTTACTAGCTCTGTCACTTCCTAAAGCTTATTTTTTTCCTATCTCTAAAATGGTATGGTGATCCTTATTCTACCTGAATTCAAGAGTTATTGTGAGGATCAAGAGAAATGATGTTACATGGAAGAGCTTTGAAATAATAAAATGCCATAGGAGTGACAGGAAGGCTATTCCTTTTGATGTACAGATAGTACTGGAAGCTGCATCTTCCCCTAACACTATATTAGATGCAAATGGAGCAAAGAATGTTTGTCTTGATGTACTCCCAACACCCAACCAAGAGGTTAAAGTTTGTACAATGGTTAAAAAAAAGTAGTGAAAGGGTTTTTTTGTTTTGTTTTTTCTATAAGGTAGACTAATATCTTGGATTCCAAAGGAAAGGTCTGTAGGGGAGGGTGTGTGTGTGTGTGTGTGTGTGTGTGTGTGTGTGTGTGTGTTAAACTGAGGTAAAGTTAGTGGGGAAGGTGGGCAAGTTTCCATGCTATATTCTAGATTTTCTCTACCTTAGCCCAACTTTTCATCATGGAGCCTCATTTTAATCTTAGTAACCCATTAGAAGTACCCTCCAGCCCTGTGGTCTTTCCCTGTTATTAGAAAGCTGTCCCAGAACCTCCAGGTGAGTAGGATCTCAGATCACTCACGTCTCATTTGTGGTCCAGGCTGTACTGCTGATGTCACCTGCCATTTCTCCATATGGGATATCTTTGCCTCCTATACCATAGCCCCTTTTATGTACTGTCTTCTTCCATTAGCATGTAAATTACTTGAGGGATTGTCCTTGCATTAGGGTTTAGCACAGTATCTGATACAGAGTGAATGCTTAATAAATACTTCTGAGTTTCTCTTTTTTCCTCTCTGTTTCTTGTCTCTCTAGGCAGAGGGTCATATCCTCCAAGATTACAGCCAAAAAGATTCTTTGAATTAAAACTATAGTGGCAATAGTTCTGTATCATCATCTTCAGTGCCATACCTCAGTCTTGAGACATGAAGTACTCATTACAAAGACAATCCAGTAAAGCTGTTGTGCCTGTAGGCATTGAGGGAAACCATCAAGTCACACAGATAGAGGCTTTGTAATATTCCTTAAAACAATCTCTACTCCAAGGACAGAATCCAAAGCTGACCTTTCTGGAAAACATGCCTAGAAAACAAGGAGTATAAATGTTTTATAGTGTGAAATCTTATAGGTTAGAGCAGGTGGCAGGTGGTGCAAAAATAATCTTAAGAAAAAAGGAAGCATTTTTGAAAATTATTTATTTCCAAATTTTCAGATGAGTGCATGATTCTTGTTGGCCTAAAGTATTGATCACAATGGATACAAAGAGGCTTCTTAACATAGTTCTCCATTGTATACTGTATTACACGGGCACGTGTGTGCATCTGGTTTTTTTTGTTTGTTTGTTTGTTTGTTTGTTTTTTTATGTGTGTGTCTTTGGGTGTATGAATGTACTTAAGTTTTCAAATTCATCTGAAATCTAGAGGAACTTTGGAAAGATTTTACCTTCATTTTTTTTCTTACACCTTTCAAGAATAAGGAATTTATATTAAAATGGTTGTTTTAATAAAACCATGAATGACAGAAAACAAAATAATCAAAGTAATCAAACACCATTCTCATATTTTCCATTCTTAGAAATTACTCTTTGGAAAGCTGTCTGTTCTATGTTCTACATGCTATTATAATAGAGAATCTCAATCATGTTAAGACATTCAAAAGGAAACAGAAAGAGGAAGAAAACCATAAGGAACAAATGACACATCTTTTTTTTCTTTCTTTCTTTCTTTCTTTTTTCTTTTTTTTTTTTTTTAACATAAATAGGACTATATCTGTGTCAGGTCACATTTTAAAAATCTTGATTATAAGCTTCTAGATACAACTTTTGAAATTTGAATCAGTCACATGTCATTTTTGAAGTTGAATGGAATGCCTAGCATGACCCATTTTTACCCCCTAAGCAAACACACACACACACACACACTCAGGAGAAACCTTATTGGGAAAAACATTTTTGAAAGAAGATAAGATGTAGAACTTCACCCTTCTAAAGCTTTTGTACAGACTCTGGGGGAACCTTTGACAGGATTAAAACATGACTAAATCTTCCTCTAAGCTAATTTGCTATCCAGCAAGCATGCTAAGTAAATGTGGTCAAAATAAAATGTTATGTTTTCTTTTTAAAAAAGTAGATAGGTTATAATGAAGGGCTGTTTCTAAATATAAATATCATTTAATAGACCTTGAACTGAAAAAATACCTTCCTTATAAGGATTTCAAAAAGTCTGATTGAAATATATTGGAAAAAGAACTGCATTTGGAGCCTAGAGACCTAGCCGGCTCTTATACCAATTAGCATGATATGAATCTGGAATTTATAAATGAAAAGGGCCATAGACTTCATCATGTTTCATTTTCTCATTATACAGATGAGAAAACTGAGACCGGGAAGATTAATTGACTTGTCCCAAGATATTAACTGACATACAGGATCTGGGTATTCACTAGCTATGCATGTAACCATGAAAAAATTGCATCTTTAGGCTAAGATTCTGATTCCTTATTACTAGTAAATGGAAATAATGATACTTATATAGATTACCTATAAGCATGCTGTAGAGAGAGTATTTAGTAAATCTCTACAACTATATAAACTCTACAAATACTAATGTACATAAAGTACTTCTAAAATCACAAACTGCTAGTAAATAAAGAAAGTATACAGAGTGGAGAAATAGTTGACCTCAGAAGCAGGAACACCTGGGTTTAAGCCATACTTGAGATATATATGCCCCCAAGAATTAAAAATCTCTCAGTTCTCTAGGCTATTCTACAAACCTAGAAATTGTAGATAAAGACAGGAGTTTCTAGTCCAAAGAATTAACTGGCATAGCAAAGTCAACTAACTATGTTAGGCAGCCAAAGGAAAACACATAAATTTGATTCTTTAAAAAAAAAATAACAAAATTAACCTATTTAACATGTAAAGGACTGCTTGCCATCTGGAGGAGGAGGTGGAGGAAGGGAGGAGAAAAATCAAAACAGAAGTGAGTGCAAGGAATAATGTTGTAAAAAATTACCCTGGCATGGGTTCTGTCAATAAAAAGTTATTTTAAAAAATAAAATAACAAAATTACTAAGCTAATACAACAAAAATGACAATTCTGCCTAAATTGGTCTACTTGTTCAGTTCCATACCAATCAAACTGCCCAAATATTACTTTGTAGAACTAGAAAAAATAATAACAAAATTCATCTGGAAGAACAAAAGATTCTTTTGAATAAAAAGGAAAAAATACAAAGGATGGTGGCTTAGCAGAATCAAATCTAATACTATTTTATAAAGTATTTTATAAAGTACCAGCCATTAAAAAAAACATTTCATACTGGCTAATAGAGTGGTAGATCAGTGGAATTAGATTAGATACACATGACACAATAAGCAAGGCATATAGCAATCTAGTATTTGATAAACCCAAAATTCCAACTTCTGGAATAAGAATTCACTGTTTGACAGAAATATGGGGGAAAATTGGGAAATAATATGTCAGAAAATCAGCATAGACCTACATCTTATACACCATACCAAAATAAGGTCAAAATGGATACATGATTTGGGCATAAAGGATGATAACATAAACAAATTAGGAGAACAAGGAATAATTTACCTTTCAGATCTTTGAAGAAAGGAAGAATTTATGACTAAAGAAGAACAAAAGAACATTATGAAAAGTAAAATGGACAACTTTGATTACAATAAATTAAAAAAGATTTTGTACAAACAAAACCAACAGAAACAATATTAAAAGGGAAGAACAAAGCTGGGAAAAATTTTGCAGGGAGTATTTTTGATAAAAGTCTAATTTCTAAAATATATAAAGAACTGTGTCAAATTTATAAGAATATGCATTATTCCCCAGTTGATAAATGGTTAAAGGATATGAACTGACAATTTTCATATGATGAAATTAAAGCCATTTATATATCTTATATGACATATGAAAAAAGCTTTAAATCACTATTGATTATAGAACTGCAAATTAAAACAATTCTGAGGTACCGCCTCACACCTTTCACATTGAGGAGGATGACAGAAAAAGATTATGATAAATGTTGGAGGGATGTGGGAAAACTGAGACACTAATGCCTTGTTGGTGGAGTTGTGAACCGATCCAATCATTCTGGAGAGCAATCTGGAACTATGCCCCAAAGGGCTATAAAACTGTGCATACTCTTTGACCCAGCAATACCATTACTAGGTCTGTATGCTAAGGAAATCATAAAGGAGGGAAAAAGAGCCACAGGTGCAAAAATGTTTGTAGCAGCTTTTTTTTGTGATAGCAAAGAAATAGAAAATGAATAGATGCCCATCAGCTGAGGAATGGCTGAAGAAGCTATAGTAAATGAAGGTAATGAACTATTATTGTTCTATAAAAATGAATAAGCTAATTTTAGTCCTGGAAAGATTTACATGAATGGATGCTGAGCAAAACAAGCAGAACCAGGAATACATTGTCATAATAACAATAAGAATGTTTGATGATCAGCAAGAAACACTTAGTTCTTCTCAGCGATTCAGTGATCTGAAGCAATCCCAATAGTATTTGGACAGAAAATGACATTTGCAACCAGAAAAAAGATCTTAAGAAGCTTGAATGTAAATCAACACATACTATGTTTATTTCTTTTTTCTGTTTTTTTTTAATCTCTCCCATAGTTTTTTCTTTTTGCTCTGATTTTTGTCTCCTAACATAACTCATAAAGCAATGTGTATTAAAAATAAATAAACTTATTAAAATAAAAAAAGAAAAAACAAAATAAAATAATAATACTAAATTAGATTGTCTCTGAGATACCTTCTGTGGGAATGGAAGGGAAGGGAAGCAAAGGGAAGGAGAGGGAAAGAAGGGAAGGGATGGAGGACATAAACATTTATTAAACATCTACTATGTTATAGGTACTGTGCTAAGTGTTTTGCAAATACTATTTCATGGTAGTGATGATCCTCATGGTGAAAGTAAGAGGTAGATGCTATTATCCCCATTTTACAGCTGAGAAAACTATGTGATACTTACTCAGGATCACATAGCTAATAAGTGTCTGAGGCCGATTTTAACTCATTGTCTTAACTCCAGGTCCAGCACTCGATGCAACTTGCCTTTGTCAAATTGATCCATATATTCAAGAATTTGGGGAGCTCTATATTTCTTGGGACAAGGGAGAAAGAGAGAGAGAGAGAGAGAGAAGAGGAGAGGAGAGGAGAGGAGAGGAGAGGAGAGGAGAGGAGAGGAGAGGAGAGGAGAGGAGAGGAGAGGAGAGGAGAGGAGAGGAGAGGAGAGGAGAGGAGAGGAGGAGAGAGAGAGAGAGAGAGAGAGAGAGAGAGAGAGAGAGAGAGAGAGAGAGAAAGAGAAGGAAAAACTGCTTTCTTTAGAGGAATTTAGAAGAAAAGCTGAAGTAGAATTTAGCTCCTTTTTCTTAATGAGGTGACCTCCTTTGCACAACAAAGTGCCTCTTTTGGAAGCCACACAAAACATGCATGTGAGGATGAGGTGTTGATACCATGTGAATTCTTTTATTTCCTTTGTTATTTCCTCTAATACACAGATTTAGTGGAGCCTGTCGGGACTTGGTATTTAGTCAGGATTGACAATACACCCAGCAGCCTGTAGTGAGAGTCGGATGCTCTCTGACTCCATGTGGACACCTGATTTGTAACTGAAACCTGCACAATAAAGGACAATACACTGCCTCTTTCCCCTGGGAAAAGACATCTCATTCAGCTGGAATAACAGAGAGATGGGGGCAGATTCAAGAAGGAAAGGTGCACTGAGCTGCATTGAAAGAATCAAGCATGACCCAGAGATACACATGACATTTTCTTGAAGGGCACATTCTACTTTGTCTCCCCGACTGACCATGAGAGATACAGATGCTATTTCGCATTCTTAAATCAATGAACAGGAGTCACTACAATGTATTAGATATCTGACTAAAACAAATAGCCATACTCGTTCCTTGTTTACATTTTGCTTTGAAACTGGAAAAGAGCCAGCAGAAACCTGAGACTATTCTGTCTTGTACCCTGATTTTAGCAGAGGCCCAAAGAAAGGGCCCAACTTAACAATGTAAGATTTTAAGCTGGAAGAATCCTTGAAAACCATCAAAACTCTGCTCTCTTATTTTTATAAATAGGTAATAACAGTAGCTAACAATATCAAGCACTTATATAGTGCTTTAAAGTTTGTCAAGTACTTTAGAAATATCATCTCATTTTAATTTCACAATAACCTTGGGAGATAGATGCCATTAATTTAGAGGTGAGGAAGCTGAGGAAGGCAGAGTATAGATAATTTGCCCAGAGTCAGACAGATAGTAAGTGTCTGAGGCCAAATTTGATTTTAATTCTACCTGATTCCAGATCTAATACTCCATTCACTCTGCCACCTGGCTGCACCCACTGAGATAATACAGATTGTCTAAGGTTATAAATGGAGTAAATAACAAAGATGCAGATCCAGGTCCTCTGACTATAATTCCTGTAATTTTTTCTTTGTTGTATTCCAATTCTCTAAAATCATATGTCTTCTACTGGAAATGTGATATTTTTTAAAATTAGGATAGCAATGAGGAGAAAGATTTCAGTAAATGCCTGAATGTTTTAGCTATTCTCTATTCAAAAACAGTATCATTAATTGAAATAGGAGATGCTAAAGTCTATTCATTCCTTTAAGGATGAAATTCATTCTTTTATATGATGGTCAGTGTCACTGTTGCATTTCATATTATACACATAATGGAGGCAACAGATTTTGTACCTCTAGTATATGGCACTTGACTTCTTTAAGATAAAAAAAATACTTGAGTTGCTTAATATTACCTAATCAGCTTAATTGCACTGGGGTGAAACGTGGTATGAATGCTGTCAGCAAGAAGGGGGGGAGAAAGAGCACTCTAACAAAGTAGGTGTAATTGCATTATGTGATTTGATGATTTAGCTATCTCAGCATCCTCCCACCACCCAGCTACATACAAATGAATATGAAACAACCACATCTACCTTGCTTTAGCTGGGAAATACACCCGCATTTTGCTATTTATCTTCACCAGGCAGTTAGCTCACAGGAATCTTCCTCTTATAGCCAGCATTTAATTTTGTTGACATCCAGGTCTGGGTCAGGAGATCGGTAATGACCTATATTACTAGTGAGCCATTTTTGAAATTAAAAGAAAGAACTAACACTCGTTGGTAGTTTGGGAGAGATATTAAACCATCAATCAAATGGGCCAGTATGCTACCCAAGGGCAGAACCATTGCCTAGGACTTAAAGGTGATCCTCAAAGGAAGTAGAAGGCACCGAGCCAGGCTTGCTTGATAGAAAGGGGTTAGGGAGCAAATGGTATTTGAGGGAACACACCACCATTTCTTCTCTTCTTTCCCCAAGTCTTTTTGGGAACTGAATGTGAACTCAAAAAGATTTGAATAAAAGCAAAACAAAACATAATTATGGGCTTCACTATGTATCAATCACTAGCAATAAAAATAGGAAAAGAAAATATTCCTGATTTTAAGGAGCTTACATTCAAATTGGGGAAGCAAAAATTATTGGAAGGATAAGCTACAGGGAGCATAAAAAGGTTCCAAGTCTTATGGTTTTAATTGTAGGGTATATGGTAAAGCACAGGAGTCTCTAGTATGCATCACTGAGTATGGTTATAGTGTTGAGACTGATGAGTAAAGCATGAAGGTAACTGGGAATGCCCAGAAGGCCTTGGGATACAATGGCAAGGCAATTGTCTTATCTGACAGTCTTCCATCTTACTAAAGTGCTTATAATTGGACATCTCCAGTTCATCCAACAGTAAAATTCAACAGTTATGTTTTATTGGAGAGAGATTCAGAATGGAAGGGTCCTACGTGAATGAGAAAGATACATAAGGATATGAGGCTAGCAAAGATTTTCTGTTTCCTCCTGCAGAGTGAAGGATAAGAAAGACGGATCAGAGCTTAGCCAGGAGGGGAGCAGGGGTAATGAGCATAGGAAGTTTGGGGGAGAAGGGACTCTGCTTCTAGTTGTACCAGCTCAATACCCTGGAAGTGATTGGAACCAGGGTAGCCTAGGTTGGCAGATGGAAGATAACGTCCATAAGCTTGGTAGTAGGCTCTGCAATTCCCAAAACATTTCCACAGATTTCATTTTACTTATTCTGAGAGATAGGCAGTTGAAGAGGTTGTTGTTGTTTTTTTTAAATTAAAGAAATGTAAAAATTCAATTAATCTAATTTAATTAACACATAATAGGAAACAATTCTGTGTAAGATGCTGCCATGGTATTTCATTTTGGGGAAGGCATTTTGAAAACCCATCTTGCCTCTCTCTGGTGGTCCCCATTGTGCATTTTTTTAAATCAGTTCATTAGAATTGTTCAATTTCAGTTCTAGGAAGGCACAGTCCAGTGGGAAATGATATGGAATAAGAAGACCCAACAAAAGCCAAGAGAAGTCCCTTCTTTCTCTGGAAAGAAAACCAGCCAAAATCAGCATAAATGATAAATAAGACACATATCCTACTATTGTATATTAAGAAGATAGAATTGCAGTGGCCAGACATGAAGAAGCAATATCTGCACATATGATAGTATAAGGTATAAAATGGCATAATATTATCAGTAGCAATTGGCAGTAATGATATATAATCACTAACTCATAAAATCAAGATGGAAGCTGCATTGATGTACCATGTTACTTACAACAGTCCTGACAACAATACAAAATAAACTGAAGGCTTACAGTGCTCAAATGGTTTAATTGGGTTAGTTTCTACAATCCCTCAAGTCAGTTCTCAGATATGAATCATGATCTTCCTGATCAAAATCCTGAACAAAACTTTTTTAAGCATGAGATATGTTCTTTAAATTTGTACTTCTTTGAAAGACCTGTGATTTTCATAGGGTGGTAGACCATAGAATCTCAAAGTTGGTTAGAACTGCAGAATCTATTTAATGCAATCATTATCTGATCAAGAATCCCTTTTAGAATATCTCTGGCAATTGGCCATCTAGGCTCTTCCTGTTACCTTTGTATGTGAAAAGCATCCCCCTATCTTACAGGAAAATTCATTTTCTACTTAGATATATTTAATAGCTAGGATTTTGCTTTGGTTTTTTGTCTTCTTTTAACAAGTCACAATCTACTTCTTTGCAAATAGAACTTCATTTAGTTTTGTTTTCTGAAGTTATCAGAAAAGTTATCAGGTATCTTTAATACCCCTTTTCCCAGAAAAGTCCTTCAATATTTCAATATTTGAAAAAACATTATGTCCTCCCTTTCTTCCTATCTTGTCTAACACTTAGCACAGTACCTGGCACATAGTAAATACTTAATAAATATTTATTGACTGAACCCTATTGTTTTTCTTCTCCAGGCTAAGAGTCATGAGTTCCTTTTATTAATCCTTCTTCTGTATGGTCTCCAGGCCCCTTACTGTTATGAAAGTTATATTGGTATCCACTCAAGCTTGTCATTGTGTTTCCTAAAATAATTTACCCAAAACTGAAGATAAAATTCTAGGTTTTTTCTGATTGGGTCAGAGTACTGAAAGAATTTCATTTCCATCATTGTAGAAACTACATCGTATATGGAAGTCTGGGATAATACTGGCTTCTTTTTGACTGCTATGATACTGCACTTATTCATATCGAGCTTTCAGTCCACTAGTCCAGATTTTTCACACCAACTCCCTCGCAAAGCAAATAGGGATGTGAGAAATCATTTAGTCCATTCCCCTCATTTCCTAAATGAATATACTAAAGCCCAGAAAGAATATGTCTTATCTTCACTCACATAGATTAAAAAGTGACAGGATGGCAACCATTTTCTGAATTTAGTAAGAATGTCATCATTACCATGATGTAAACAGAGAGAATAGAAAATGAAATGGAACACTAAGTATAATGACCAAGCTTGATCCCAGAAAAAAGTTAAGGACCTATTATACCCCTTGATTTCCATTGCATGAAGTAGAGGAGCATGGATATAGACTACTGGATATACTGTTGGTGATAATTTATTGGATTTGTAGAAAACCACTTTTCCTTTTCAAAAGATGATGGCATCTTCAATAGAAGTAAAAAATTTTCAAGTGGGATTGATGGAAAACTTAGTGTGATTTCTGAACTATAATCCGTCCATGCTGGCTCATCCTTTGTTTCCATTCCTCCTGGTTTCCATTCCAAAATGAAAAGGAATTCAGCATTGCTCTCTTCCATGCCAGTCATTGCACCAAAGATCGAAGTCTATTCTCCAAGAAGTGCCCACTAAGGACATGAGTTGATCAAGGATGCAGACTGGGGAAAAGTTGGGAGCTTATGTAGCAGAGGGAAAGGCCTTCATGGGCAGTTCTTGAGGGATAAATTTAGGTGTGAGTGTGTGGGAAATAAGCTCTAAGACTCTTTTTCAGCAAGGGAAGATGGGACCTGCCTCTCCACTCTCCTAATGGCTTAATGCACAACTTTTTGGTCAGCTGCAGCTTCCCTGGGATAACACCCCCCAGGGAGCCTGTAAACTACAGTGTAAAGGATATCTCTTTAATGAATGGGCAAAATCTTAACAGAGAGGGAAGAGGAGAACAATTCATGATAGAAATAATGAAAAAGGCAACAAAATGGCACCACTTTGTGTACTAGACATGATGATGAACAATCCTGTTTGTTGAAGTATAAATAGAAGGCAGTCGAATGAGTTAAGTTAAAGAATTCAGATTGCAGAGAGCTTTAACTTTCATAATTACAACTTTTGACTTTACTTGGGGATATATAGCCAACAGTTTATTAAGAGATCCCCTTTGTGAACTTCTGTGATTTCAAAAAAATAAAATAACAAATTTGATGAAACCTTTTGAAATTAGCAAAGTTGGCCCATGGACAACAGGCACATTCACTGACATTGGTATTATCACTGGATCTGTACTCAAAGCTCTTTCAAGATATTGAGACTTTCTAAAGTTTTCACTTGCCTGGCAAAGATCTTTCAAACCACGGTAACCTTCATGCCTTGATGAAGCTTCTGAGGTTGATGTCTGAAGTACATAAATTAAATTCACTGGCACAAACTATGTTTTTCTAAGCCAAGAATGTTTAATTTGAAGTCTTATAATTTATTTGTATTTTAATATAATTAATGTCCTTCGTATGTCCATGTATTTTATTTTATACATATAAAACAGATGATTAAGTGACTTCATCAAGCTTCCAAAAGGTTCACACATACACACACACACACACACACACACACACACACACACACACAAACACACACAGTAGCAAGTAAAAAAAAAAAAAACTTTGTATATTTGATAACTCAAAAAATGTGAATTTGTATATATAAGAAATATTTCACCCCTCTTGTTAAGTTCTTCACTTTTGCTAAGTGTCATAGTGTGAAAAATCAGAGTCTCTCACACTGGGAGAAAAAGGGGGACTTATTTTTAATTCTACATGTTTCAATTGTTAAGTCCTCTTGGAAAAACCCTTCTCTCCATTATATATTAGTTATCTCTCTTTAGAACTAAGACCAGAGACTGCAAATATCATCATAGTTCAAAACAACATTTCTTTCCTTTCTAAACACTCTCCATTCTCTAAAGATATAAAAGAAGGAGAAAAGCAGGCAAAATGGTCAACCCATCTCAGAATTCACTTGCTTCAGAGGTACTAAGTGCTTCTTCGACAGCATTCACATTATAGAACCATGTGAGATTGATGAGTCAAACTCCCTCTCTTATTATTACTCCAGTGTCCAAGGACTCCAAGAGTCACATTCTGAAGAATGTGCTGCACTTGTTATGACTGGAGGGAAAGAACAAACCTTCAAGATGGATGCAGGCCCTAGATTTGCTTGAAGTTCCTGGTCTGCTACAAATGCAGGTTGTAAACTCTTTCTTTAAAAAAGTAGAAATTCATCATCACCTAGAAGTTGAATTAATATCTATTGCATATATGTATATTTATAAATATATATTTTTATATATATTTTATAGATAACATACTCTCATGTATACTCTATAGTGCTTATATGCTGTATAATTCAGTACAAATATATGTATATATACATCCATATTTAATATTATATATCTCTATATGTGGACAAATGCAGATACATGCATGTGTGTACATATTTATCATCTATCTATTTGTCTACCTTCAATCTAATATGTAATTGTGTCTTTTCCAATGGAAACTCCTTTCACTGATGTAAAATGAGTATTCTTCCATAACTACTATTGAGAGTTATCAGGAATAATGAGACATTAGTGAATTACCCATAGTTATATGTCAGGAGGTGTGATGATGTGGACTTCAACCCAGTCCTTGCTGATTCTAAGGTTTGCCTTCCCTGATCCATCTCCCTCTCCCAGTCATCATAAGCAACAACTTTACCACTGGGCGATTGTCACATTTCAATGATTCACAGAAGAATGTAATGTCTAATGAAACAAATGTCAGTTATATTTAGGATGCATAAAATATAACAGACCATATTTGTAAGTTCTTTAAGAACATACCAGGAGAGATAGAACTGGATGGTTTTGTGCATATGTGTATGTGTGTGTTTTAAATAACTAAACTTAATTGTACTATAACTATATACATTTGATGTAATTCGTTGCTTTTCCATCCAATTAAAATGAAATTTGGGAAGGCGACAGAATACTTTACAGATCTCAGACTTCCAAAATGTTAAATTGATTTAAAAATGGATCACATAGTGATATAGAATGAGAAATTATTTCAACCCTGAGGTTGAACCTCACACCTATCAGATTAGCTAGCATGACAGAAAAAGAAAAGGAAGAGGAGGAGGAGGAAGAAAAGGAAGAGAAAGAAAAAGATTAATTCTTAAGAAATTTAGGTATTTGAAAATTTAGAACTTTTTAAGGTTGGTGAAATTTTCCTTGTCAATTAACACAAAGGGCAGATATTTTTTGAGGTTTAAAAAAAAGATCTAGTGAGGATAACACAAACTAAAGGATCAAAGTTTGAGTAGGAAAGCTTTCAATCCAAAATTTCTTGAAATTAAGTCATTATTATAGTCTCCTTTTAATGCACAGAATTTTGTGTGTTGGAAATGGCAAAATTACTTCAAGATATGAACATAGAATACAGCTATCACAGAAAAGTTATTTATCTAATTATTAGGGATTTAATAACCAATAAATTATTGGCTGGTCTTGCTGATCGCAGGATTATAAATTTAGAGTAAAAAGAATCCTTGGAGTTAGGTAGTCTATTCCCTTTTTTATTTCAATGTTAGGAAAATTAAAATTAAGACTGATTAAGAGATTTTTAAAAAGTCATATAATCAGGAAGTGGCAGAATCAAGAATTAAATTTAGGTCTTCTGATTATTAAATCCATCATTCTTTCTCTTGTACCACAATGCATTAGTAATACCCAAATTCAAAGCCAGCTTCAGATTATTACTGGTTGTGTTTGTGGTCAAGTCACTTCACCTCAATTTCATTCTATTTCCTCAACTATAAAATAGGGATAAAAATAGCACTAACCCCCAAGATTTTTATGAGAATGAAATGATATAATATACATAGTAAGCACTATATAAATGCTGATTTCCTTCCCTTCCCTTTCTTTCTCTTCTCCTGCTAATTTCTTCTTTCTACATAATCTAGTCATTTAATTCCTCAGCCAAAATTTTACTAGTGGCATTTTGGGGACAGACTTTCTACTTGACAAGGATTTCTGAAAAAAAACAAAAAATGGAAAGCAGTCTGGGGTGGGGAAGCTTATTTAAATCAGCTTTTTATACCAGAATAGTTCTAGAAGAATAGATAAGCTAAATATGAGCATTTGCATAATTTAAAAAATAAAATAAAATGGAAGAATTGAGAGAAATGAGAGGGATCTTTTATAAGAATGACTAAGGGAAAGCCTTCTTAATTATATACAAGGGACAGAAGAGATTAGAAAGGGCAAATTCTATGATTCAGAATACATCTCACTGAGAAAAAAATTCACAAAAAATAGAAATGCTATATGATAGGATAGAAAAATATATCAAATATATTAATAGATGTATAATATCAAAATTATGTAGGGATTTACATAAATATGTAAAATCAAGTACCATTTCCCAGGGGATATATGGTAGAAAAAAGGATATGAATCATCCTCAAAGAATTGGAAAGTATTAAAAACTGTATGAAAGATGATTCTGGATTACTAATTATACAAAAAAATTCAAATGAAAATAATTCTAAGGTTTTATAAATACTCTTCAGTGATAGAACTTTTGCAAAACAATCATGTTATTACATTTCTTGGGAAGTTGTGAATTAATTCAAAAGTTCTGGAAAACAATTTGGGATTATAATTTAAAAAAAAAAAAACTAAAATTTCCTTATGATATTTGACCCAAAGATCTTACAAATAGCATATCCCTCAAAGTATTTAAATACAGAAAGGTCCTATATTTAAATGCAGAGGAGAATTTTTGTGGAAACAAACTTTTCAAAACGAAGTAAATGACTTGATTGAGGAATAGCTAAATAAATTCTGGTACATGAATGTAAGGAATAGGGATTAAATCTATGGTTTCGGTGGTATAGATATTCCTAGATGAGAAAACATGATTGACCAAGTAGATCAACAGCTGGGGGAAATTGCTTGAGGATACCTATAGGTTAAATGACTTGGCCACCACTTCACAAATTCGTTATGTAATGGAGACAGGACTTTGAAGCGACATCTTCCTGATTCCGAGATCAGCTCTTTATCAATTATAACATTTTGCATCCTTTTATATGAATATAATGACATTTTACTGATCTATCAAAAATGACAAAGATTAAGAATTCAGAGAACTATGCATGGTAAGGCTTAAATGAACTACTAAAGAGAAACATAATCAGAAGTAAGACATATACATAATTATTGCACTAATATAAATCCAAAGATAACAGATTTATAATTAATTGTAATGATCAAGATTAGTTCTGAAGAAGAGCTGCTTTTGATCAAGTGGGTTTTGTTATTGTTTACTTTCTTTCTTTTCTTTTTTTTTTTGTTTTTTTGTTTTTATGTTTGTTTCTAGGGAAAACTCTCTGATAGGAGAGGGAAAGGGACATGTTCTGAAACGAAGATGATGTTAAATCAAAAATTATCCAATGAAGCTTAAAAATCTTTAGTGGCACCTTATTATCTCTTCTGTTAATATTCCAATGATTGGTACTCAACACTTTGCATCATTTTACACTGCCATTTATTTTCATTTTTACTTCCCACTGTTTTGCATGCATTCTTTGTTTCAGTCAAAATGTAAATTCCTTCAATAGTCCATGCTCCCTTTCCCCATCCCTATTTGTCATTGGAAACCCTTTATAATGCAGCTTCTTCCTCCTTTTCCATCCTTTTTTCACCTTGATCTGACACATATTCTTTGATCCAGTGACACTAGTCTCTTGGCTATTGCATGGATGAGACACTCTGAGCTCAGAATATTTTTTCTGGCTGTCCTTAAATCCTAGAATCCTCTCCCTACTTCATGTCTACTAGTCTGTCTAGCTTCTTTTAAGTCCCAATAATCTTCAACAGGAAGTCTTTTTATTTCAGTGCCTTCCCTCTGTTAATTACCTTTTATTCATCATGTATATACTTGCTTTGTGTATACAACCACTCCCATATCTCCCCACCCAAATACCCACCTTTTCCATATTGTCTTCCTATTAAACTGTCAGTTTCCTGAGTACAGGGACTGTTTTTTGGCCTCCTTTTGTATTCCTAGTGCTTAGCACAGCGTCTAGAGCATAGTAGGTTTTCAATAAATGTCTTTTGAATAATTGATTGATCATACTAAGTCTTCTCTTATACCCTATAATATCCTATATTTAAAAGGCCCTCATTTTCCATATCTGCCTGTAGAATTATGAACCATTACTAAAGCTTCACTTAAAATCTATCCAATTCATGAAGTTTTAATAATAATTTGCTCTTGGAAATTCCATATCAATTTGTTTCATATTTTTCTAAATTATTAATTCATGTGTATTACTGTTATATGTATTTATGGCTACTAGATTAAAAGTTTCATAGACAGCAGTGATTCTATCTAATATAAACATTATTGCTCACTCAGTTCCTACCGTGGTGCTCTGTACATAGAATCCATATAATGAATATTGAAGGATGACCCCTTAAAAGTTCACACCTTATTCATCTGAAAATCAGATCAGAAAAAATAAGGCAGCTAGGTGGCACCGTGCATAGAGCACCAGCCCTGAAATCAGAAGGACCTGAGTTCAAATGCAGCCTTAAACACTTAACACATCCTAGCTGTATGACCCTGGAAGAAGTCACTTAACCCGATTTGACTCAGGGGGAAAAAAATTGGGACTTAATGATGAATATCCAAAAAAAAAAAAAAAAAGAAAAAGAAAGTGACAAGAAAGAAGCAGTATGAAATCTGAGAGAATATAGAACTTTGTAGTCATAATCAATCATTTTTAAATTGGAGGTCAGGAAACTACTACATCATACTGCTGCTTGGTTATTTTTATATGGCCCATAAGTTAAGAATATTTTGTAAATTTTAAAATAAAGTTGTAAAAATCATTCATTGCTCATAGACCACAACAAAACATATTCAGGGCTGTTTGCAGTCCACAGAACTACATTGCTGACCTCTGATGTAGATCATAATAGCCACTGCCTTGTGGAAAGTACTTGATAAAACATGTTTAATTTGGAAAGTCCTTTCAGAAACTTGCAGATTTAAAGAAGTGACTCAGAGAGGGCATAAACATTTTCATGAAGTACGCCAAAGAGCAAGACTAGAAATCTAATTTTTGAGGTCATTATGACCTCAAATAAATCACTTGGCCTTTTTAATCCTCTATTTCCTTATAAGAAAGCATAATATCATCTTCCCTGCCAGTTACACTGGTTTGGAGTAAGGATCAGATGAGATGGGAGGCATGGACAATGCTTTGAAATTCTGCAGCATGTTATACAATTTGGAATGATTCTTATTCCTAATCACAAAGGAAATTACATGAAAAGCATTTTGAGTATATTCCTGAGTTGGGAAACATGTATCGCAGACACTGAGACTGAAAATGGGGGTGGAAATTCTGTACCTCACTTCCACACAGTCAGGAAAGACTTTTGCGGAGGAGGTGGAATTTTGTTTTTAGAAGGCCTCTAAATGGGGAAGGAAGAGGGGATTGGTGAAGTCAGATAGGGAAGGGAGGCTTTCCAAAAGTACATATAGCACAAGGGAAGGTGTGAAGTCTGAAATAGAAACATGAGTTGAAGGCTGAAGTGCAGACAGTATAGAAAAGGGAATCAAGGGGGACAGGGTGAAGAGTGTGATTTGCTACAGAGAGACGAGTAGCCCCTGCAGAATTGAAGAAAGGGTCAAGATGACATTAATAAGATTTGAGACTTAGGGAAAAACATGTAAAATTGAGTTCAGAGAGGGAATATTATAAACCTTTAGGGAGAAGTTTGATGTCTTCCAATTGGCAGGTATCCAGAGCCTGAATTAATTTTAATTCCTGGCTTGACTTCTGAGTAACTGTGACTCTGGGAATGGCTTTACCTTTCACCTGCCTACAAATTATTTATGGGAAATCAAGAAAACATATTTTTGTCCTTCTCTTTTTGATAGAAGTATATAACAGTATCAGAAATAATAATGAGATGCTATATTGGAAAAATAGTAGATGCATCAGAGTACATTTGTAGAATTTGGGACTTGGAGTAAGAAAAACTTTTAAATCCTGTGACATTTATTAGCTTTGTGATCCTAGGTGAGTTACTACATCTCTAATTATCTCATTCAACTTCCTAGGATTTAGCTCCTAAATCATAGTTAGGAATCTTTAAGCTATCCATAGTGGAGTTCCTATATGGGCATTTTTTATATTGAAGAAATAATATTTTAAATAAAGCAATAACAACAGTAATAATCAGTAGAAATCATAATTATAAGAAACGGTATGACATAATAGCTGAATTCAGTCACATCAATTTATCTTTAAGGTGTATTTCTAATCTAAGCTGGCTTTCTAAATTTGTCAAGTCACTTAATTTCTAAAAGTTTCATGTACCTCTTTAAAAATATTATAGTATAGCTACTGATCTGATGGAGTGATCTCAGTAGAAATTATCTGCACAAACTTTTCCACCAGGATCCACTCCTCTAGATTTATCCATCATCTTCCTATCTCAAGTACCTTTTTCCTCTACCCTTTGTAACTAACTTCCTTTTGTTAGTTATAACCCTCATTATAATGTAAGCTTCTTTAGGGAAAACTGTTGTCCTGACTACATTTATATTTCCAGAACTTAGAACAGCGCAAGGTATAAAGTAAGTAGCTAAAAACATATTGTTGACTGGCAAATGGAATCACAATTCTGGACTAAAATATCACCAACATCACTACTATAAAATGTAATTGATAATAATAATAATAATAATAGTCCTAGATAATGTTAATAAATCATAGAAATGATTACTCCAAGGTAGCTATAGAAAGCTTAACATTTCTTTGTTAACAAGGAGGGAGAATGAGAAATTTCCTTAGAACACTCAATAAACAGGATAAAAATGTGTTGAAATACCTTTGAAACAAATAGATTGTATTCACAAAGAAAGAGTCAGAGCTAAAAACAGGTACACATCAAAGCTAAAAATAGGTACACAGGTACACCAATGATGAATACAGAGTAATCAAAAGCTATTTATCTTTGATGAGGAGCCTATCAGATGACTAAGATATGAACATGGCATTAAAAGGTACTTTATTAAAGACATCCATATGAACTCAAACATATGATGCCAAAAAGATGAGTTAAACAAAAGACTCAGCCATTAAATTTTTTTAAAAAGTAGAAATTGTGAGCTTTGCATGGTAATTAAGATATATGATGTTGCCACAATTACAGATATGTTATCATTAAGAAGCCCTATACAGATTATTTATGGAAACGTTTTATCACATAACTAGTTCATAAGCATAAGTCATTACCTAGAAAGATGTCATAAGGTGTTAGAATTATTCATCATAATGTTGTTATTTCCTATAAATGAAGAGTTAAAAAATCCCTCTGTTACAATATGAAAATCAAAATATCCTTAAGAATTTAATAAATTAACTTCTGGACATCATTTAACATCATTAAAAGGCAAGATTGGAAGCCACATAGGTATAACACAATAAAAACATATAAATTTGGATATTATATCTTTATTAGAAATACTTGATGCTTTCCCCCTTTTTATATAAGGACATTTATTCCATTTATGAAAAAAATTTTTCAAAACAAATTTAAGAAAAATGTTTTTGATAAATCACGCCATATTCATAAACCAAGAAAAGCTTTCAAAACCTAGAAGAAATTAAAAGCATGGTACAATAGGATATGTGCATTTCATCTCTGTTGTTCTGTCAACTACAAGTAATTGTTCCAAAAATGTTTTCAGTAAACTTACAAAATATGGGCTCAATAATCTCATTTAATTTCAAAAAGGAGCATTTTACTCCTCTGTGCAATAATCTTTAAGAAAGAATATGAAAGAATATCAGCAGCAGGAGTTTTAGATGTAAGATCCATTAACTTGTTTTTAAAATACTTTGATAACTATATTTCAACATAATTTATTTTCTTTATACTCCAATGTATTTTGCTATATTCCTTTAAAATATTATGCTGAGAAGATTCCCATAGGTTTCAGGAGAATACCAAAAGTATTCATGATAGAAAAAAAATTCAAAATTTCTCCTCTGCAGGGTAGGGTCTTGCCCAAAGCTCATTTCCTTCTGAATCCCATCAAAAAAAATGTCATCATTCAATCATGTCCTATTCTTTGTGACCCTGTAGACCATAGCATCCCAAGACTGTCCATGGGGTTTTTTCTTGACAAAGATATTGGAGTGGTTCACCATTTCCTTTTCCAGTGAAGTAAAGGAAATAGAAATTAAGTGGCTTGTGCAGGCTCACACAATAAGTGACTGAAGCTGGATTTGAACTCAGGACTTACTGACTCTATTCCCAATACTCTATTTGCTGAGACACCTACCTAGTGATAATGATGCTGATGTTAAAAATGAAGCTGTTGAGAATGATGATGTCAATAAATCATATGGGAGAAAGCCTTACATTTTTCTCTCGAGAATTTAGGAGGTTGCTGCCATTGTGTGAAGATATTTAAAGTCTGTTTTTTGAAGTTTCTCAAAGACAAACTATACAAAAAAAGAATATGTGACTTAATGGAGATAGTAAATTACTTCAACATGGTGCTCACTGATCATTCCAACTGTACTCTTACACCAATGCTGTTTTCTGTTTCTGTTTAGTAGGATGATGAATAGCAATCCCTACAGGCAATTAATTCAGATACTTGGCAAAGCCACAATTGCACTATGTGAAAACTCAGGATAACCGAGTTATTGTAAGCATGGAACCCTATATTGGCCATTCTGTGAGCTAGGGTCTTTTTTTTTTTTTTTTACTGGGCTGTTCACAAATTTGTGCCCAGTCTATTAGAAACCATTCTAACCCCTGGAAATCCACATGCTGCTTCTGAGGTACTTTACCAAGCCAGACTCTGATATCAGGATAGTACTTTCATCAGACCCTCTCGCTTCCTATGGATCTACAATATAAACTTTCAGAGTCTGCAACATAATCCTTCTCATCAAATATTTGGGCGACAGGTGGAAAATTGTTCTGCCAGCTGAAGAAGACAAAATCCATTCCTTCTGGCAATTTTCTGCAATGAAAACTCCAGAAATGAATGTGCAATAACTTGTGGAAATAAATTTCAAATATTATCACACAAAAGCAGTGTGCTCAAAATCTCTAACTGTAAACTAACTCCTGCTTATCAGAATTTTAAAATGCTGGTTTCTCTTTGTGTTTGAATTGGTACCAGGGAAATGAATAATATTTTCAGATGCAAACAACCAAGGGAATGCTAAATTCAAAGAGAAACTAAACTGTTGTTTAAAATGCTTCTTGGTATCAGTTGCATCTCTTGGGGCAAGATGAAAAGATCATTTTCTGTCATTAACTCATTCCTACCACACTCTACTAATATAATACCTGAGATTACTATGCCCTTCCTATGGAGGGCAAGGGAATTAAAATGGGTTTGTCCTCCTTTTGGTTGGTTTTTGCTATTTCCATCTGTTCTATGCTATAAAAATGGATTACACTGGCTTCCCTGTTAATGGTTCTTTTAAAGGATTCTCACTAACCCCTCTCATTTGTTCATCCTGAAGCAGTGGAACTGTGTTTTGGATGGATACATAAAGGTATAGTGAGGCTAAAAGAGCTCTTAGTGAGTAGATGGCATAGGACTCTCTCTCTCTCTCTCTCTCTCTCTCTCTCTCTCTCTATATATATATATATATATATATGTATATATATGTATGTATATATATATATACATATATATATATATATGTCTCCAACCTTTACTTTAAAGCTAAACTCACTGCATTCCACAGTGTTTCTAAAAGTCACATGACATTCAGAAGTTCAAGATACATGGTATATCCAGTATAGAAATATAGAGAAATGAAGGGAGTCATCCATCCATATCCCACATAAAACCAGATTATATTGGAATACATACATACATACACATATCCAAATACATTTAAATATATATATGCACATATATACACACACATACATAGATGTAGATATAGACATATATATACCCACATATATATATGTATATGACATGAACAATGATGGATCATTTTAGGTTTGGTTGTCCATTTTCCCATTTTCTCTTTATTATTCTCTCATATACTTCTATTTACAAGGAAATTCTATAAATATGGCCACTATTAACTCAGAATTTTTCAACATCACTTTGTTTTGCAAAGAGATGTCATAGAGAAGAATATTGAAGAGATGAGTAATCTCATTAAAAAAGAAAATTAAAAACATCAGATTCATCAGGTATATTCTTTTACTTAAAATATAGGATATGGCCATTACAAATCATTATTCATTCATTAAAATATTCTGTCAAAGGACCTTTGATAGTCAATATCTCATTAGCCTTGTCTGAGCTGCTACTTATATTCAATAGTAAGAATACTTCTAAAACATTAAAAAATAAATTGAACCTCCAATAATTGTCTTAAACTTTCCTCTTATTAAGCATGTTTAGTGATATTCTATTGTATTCTAATATATAAAAACCAAGTATTTTATTGATTAGTTAATATAGGAATAGACAATAATGTGGTCTTACATCTTGGCATTTATCAATTCTGACAGTTGTGTTACAATAACATTCACAAAATATTAATCTGAGGAGCTTTTGCCTTGAATAAATATTCTACTGTATCTCTCAAATTATATTGTATTATATACATATAATACAATATAATATACAATAGTATAATACAATATTATATATATATATAATTTTTTAAATGCATTAAGCACATTTCAAAAAAATTCAGGCTAAAATTCAATTTTTCAATTTTTATTCCATATTTAATGGTTTCCCTTCTCAAGATATAAATATGTTGAAAAGGACTGTTTCATTTTTGTCTTTGCATACCCGACATGTAGCAAAATCAAAGGCAAAAAGGTAAGTGCTTGATAAACTCTTGTTGATTCATTGATTGCTGCTCTTTGTAGAAATACTTTAATCAAATATTGTTCATCTACAGTCAAACCTGAAGACTCTTGGAAAAGTAATCCTTTCTTTCTTTTACAGTTTCATAATTTCAGGTTCCCATGATACCATAAAACTTTATAGCAGCACTTTGTCTTTCTTTATGAAGTGCAGGAGCTTCTGAGCTTCCCCTCCTGAGTCTATCAATCCAAACTTCTTTACCATATATATCTTTTCTCATTTCCCTGACCTCATTATGTTAAAAAAGAAAAAGATTCATTCGGGCTCAAAGTTCATTCTTACATATAATCTACAAATTAAGAAACTTAGATCTAAACTATCTGTGTAACTAAGACATTTGATCTCTCTCAATCTCTGTTTTTTTTAAGTGTGAAATAAAAGCATCTTATCTAATTTGCCTCTAAGGAATTTTCCAGGTTTCAAATTTTGTAATTTTATTTGACATGCATTTAAGCCCTCTAAGGACAATCTGATAGTTCTATTGAATCAATAGAGAATTTATTTGCAAAGTGCTCAGCAGAGTGCCTAGTTTATAGCAGGCTCTTAATAAATAATTTTCCTCCTTCCCCTCCCCCATTTCCTCTTTTGAATATGGACAATTTTAAAGATGAGGAAGCTAATGAAAATGATAATGATCTTATTTTTCTCAACTTTTCTAATGGAATTCAGATGTAAATGATTCTATGACAAATCATTTTGGTAATATTAATAGTTTATGTTTAACATTCTGCAAGTTATTTCACAAATAGATAAAAGACATGATTTTTTAGTATTGAACAAAATTACTAGGATATAAGCTAAAAGATATTTTCTGTTGCTTAATTGAAAGTATCTTTAGAGATAATCCCAATAGTAGACAATAATATAGGGATGATTTTCTTACTGCATAGTTTTTATTTCTTATGGTGGGCAATATAATTTCAAACTATTTCATTATAAATATCATGGAGATAATGAGCATTTTTATAGAGATTACTACTTAAAATTATCTTAAATTTTGAATGGACCAGTGTTATATCCAGTGTTAGACTCGGCAATAGTTTTGCTGGGAATTGATAAATTATTGATTGACAGAATCATTAAATCTACTTCTAGTACAGTTTATTTATTGAATTTTCAATGTTGTTTTGAAGTATATAAATGTATAGTATAAAGATTTCTGATAAGTACTTTTGACTATTAAGTCATTCCTTTCTAGGTATTAAAAAGGTGTTAAATGTTTACAGTTTATAGTGGTATTCTATGTAATTTCTACCATTTCTTTATATAATCTGCTTTAATCAATAAATCTGAGATTCTTTAGGATTAATCTTTTATAATTATTAATGGTTATGATTTTAAAATCAATAGACATTTTAAACTCTTCTATTTTTAGAAAAAATCTATATAATTTGTAAATTTTCTGAATATTTTGCATTAACATAATGATTATTTTCATGTGGTTCTCACCATAGAAATCTTGATTTCAAGTCACCATCATCATTGTATTTTATGGAATAAATGAAAAAAAGATATACTAGGATAAGTGATGACACTATTATCCTTTTTATGTCTTATGTCCAGTAAGTTTTTGGACAAATGAGGAAAATTATTGTTTTTTGTAAGTAATTAAAAATGTTGGGATGTAAAGTAATCCATAGCTTCACTGAAAATGGAACAACTCTAGCTATCATTTTAAATTTGTGTGTGTGTGAGTTATTTCTTTGGTCATTAATAAAGTTCAGTAAATAAATAGTCCAAGGCTAAGTCATTACCTTATTTTTGCTTTATATTTTACATTTGCTAAATAATTATTCTTATGAATAAGCTAACTACTGTTTGCAATTGAATAAGTATATTAGGATAAAAAAAAATTTGACTCCCCAATTGATAAACGGTCAAGAGATATTACAAGACAATTTTCAGATGATGAAATTAAAGCTTTCTATAGTTATATGAAAAAATTCTCTAAATCACTAATAATTAGAGAAATGCAAATTAAAACAACTCTGAGGTAGCACCTCACATCTCTCACATCGGCTAAGATGACAAGAAAAGATAATGATAAATGTTGGAGGAAATGTGGGAAAACTGGACACTAATGCATTGTTGGTGGAATTATGAAATAATCCAATCATTCTGGAGAGCATTTGGGAACTATGGTCAAAGGGCCATAAAGCTGTCCATAACCTTTGACACAGCAGTGCCATTATTGAGTCTGTGTCCCAAGGAAATCATAAAGGAGGAGAAAGGACCAACATGTGCAAAAATGTTTGTAGCAGCTCTTTTTGTGGTAGCAAAGAACTGGAAAATGAATAGATGCCCATCAATTGGGGAATGGCTGAAGAAGTTGTGGTATATGAAGAAAATGGAATAAATTTATATAAAAATGATGAGCAAGTTGATTTTAGAAAGGCCTGGAAAGATTTGTATGAACTGATGTTGAGCAAAACAAGCAGAACCAAGAATACATTGTACACAATAACAGAAAGAATGTTTGATGATCAATTATGAAAGACTTGGTTTTTCTCAGTGGTTCAGTGATCCAAAGCAATCCCAAAAGACTGGACAGAAAATGCTATCTGCATCAAAAAAAAAAAAAAAAAAAAACTAAGGAGACTGAATGTAAATAAACACATGCTATGTCCACTTCTTTTTTCTGGTTTTTTAATCTCTCCCATGTTGGGTTTTTTTTTTTCCCCTTTACTCTAATTTTTCTCTCTGAATATGTCTTATTAGGTAATGTGTATTAAAAATAACTCAATTTAGTAGAAAAAATATTAAACTTATCTTGTCTTTGTAGCAGAATTTTAAGGTTCCAGTCCCCTATCTCTAAGTTTCATACTCTCACTGACATAAGTATTCAAATTTGGTTCAGAGTCAAACTAGGAATACAATCTTAGTATTTTGCTTCCCAGAAAACTTGTCTGGGAATGCTATCAAAGTGAATCAGTTGTCCTGTTTCACATCAAATAACTTACATTTCATTCCTTCAACAATCTTCTAAAAGTTCACCTACTTTTCACAGTAGACAGGAGATTATCTCATAAACCCATCTGATTAATTCTAAGAAAGAAACTCAGGTACCCTTTAATCCAAATTGCTCATTTATAGGAGAGGAGAATAAGATTTAGATGTTAATTAAGAACAAAGTCACTCAAGTTATTACAGACAGAATTTGAACCTGGCTCTTCTATTCTAAATGAAGTATTTTTTTTCCAGGGTATGATGTTGCTGTAGCATGTTCTATCTTCTTCCACTTCCTTCAACATATCTATTTCCCTCAATATTATAAAATTTTAATTAGTATGTTTTTTGTAGTTTTCCCTCAGAAAATTAAAAAGGGAAATGCCACTCTTAATAATCTCAGAGAATAAAATTAAATATATTTCCACAAAGCCTGTAGACTGTCAAGAGTTGAAAAAACAATCTGTGGAATAAAAGAACAACAATTAGTCATCAAGTAAGGCAATTAATTAAAGCTTTGTGGATGGTAACTTAAAGGGAGTAAGTACTTCCCATGGTTAGACAGTTGTTCAATAAAACAGAAGGGATATTTTTCTCCAAAGAATAATAAGATTGGCCAGAGTTTTTTTTCTCCGTTTGCTACCCTCCCTCCCTCCCCCCCCCCCCAAGTTCAAGAAATTGCTTTTGGCCAGATTCTTCAAATCCTAACTCAGAACTCAGGAAAGAGTATAATTTAAATTCTACTTGGTAAATCTAATTAGTTTTCTTTTGAATAATGGTGATCTTTTTTTAAAGAACAAAGGAGCTTGCAAGCAGGTAACTAATGAAAGGAGTATATCCTTAATTATTCTTTTTCAAATATAGAATGTGGAAAGTTCCCCTATTAAAGTCCCATCTCAATGCCTTATCATAGAAAAAAGGTGACCCTAAGAAATCAAAAGCTATTTCTGTATGCCACAAACTTTGGCAGGCCCTGCACCACACTGGACCAATATGAAGATGGCCTTTTGGCCAACTTCAGCTCTCCAGTCCAATGACCAGCCTGGTTAAGTTTCAAGGGATTCATCACCAGAAATTTGGCTGCTGCAGCAACTCATAAAATAAGTGAAGTTGTACATCATTTGTATCTGTGGAGGGAGCACATACTGATGAAAATGCTGCTCTTTTAGTTTCAAAGAATATTACAAGATAGACCCTTTGAGTTGTCTATGCCTTTCTGGAAAGGAAAGAAAGCATACAAAGTGTTTTGCATTCTTCAAAACACTATATAAGTGGTATTGTTACTAATGCATTTTTTACCTCAATATATAATATTACTCTATTCCTTTAAAATTCATTAAAAAAAAAAAAAGAAGTGCAGAAGAGAAATAGTTGATCATCCCACTTAGAAGAGCAGTAGATAACATGGATAGAGCCCCTAGGGCTGTAGTAAAGAAGACTTGAAGTCAAATTTTGCCTCTGACATTTAAGAGCTGTGTGATCCTGGGCAAGTCACTTAATCCTGTTTGCTGGTTTCCTCATCTGTAAAATGAGCTTGAGAAGGAAATGACAAACCACTCCAGAATTTTTGCTAAGACAATCAAATGGGTTCATAAAGAGTTGGACACAACAAAACAATTGAACAACAACAAACAGTTTGACCATACTCTCTCTTTCCCCCCTTAGTTCAAATTAGAGAATTTCGTGATATATTTGTGTCAAACATAAGGGAATCAATAATTTATGTATATTGTTAAATAAAAAAATAGATATTGATTCATTAGTGTCATCAAAAGCAACACTATTTTATCCATTAATTCCGGTGACATACTTTTGCAGTAAAAATTAGAAATGAGTGAGCAAGATTATCTTAAAGTATCAGATAGGCTCTAAAACTGGAAAGAGCCTTTTATAAGTGCATCACTTTATAAAGAAGGAAACAGAAGCCTCCAAGACTTGTCCAAGATTATAAGTGGCAAAACAGGTCCACTGACTTCAAGGCTAATCTTGTTTGTTGTTATTATTGTTTTTTCACCCTCTACTAGGTGGTTCTTTGAAATGAATATTTAAAAACTACTATCAGAATATAGGAAAACATTGGTAAATAATAAATATTATATACCTGGAAGTAATTATAGAGACCATTCATTCCAACTTGCTCAAGGGGAGAAACACGATTAGCAAGTAACAAAAGCAAGGTTTGAATATAATAAACATTCTTGCTATTGTGCCTCAGTGCCATCTTTCTATCTTCTCAGCATCCAAGGACACACCTCTCCTAGTTTTTCTCCCAAACTAGTTATCACACACTTGTTTATTTCTTTTTTTATTCTAGGTAAGATATCTTCCTATTCAGTGTCACTTTTATCCCCAGATGATCAACTCTCATAAGACTATCATTTATTTGAAAAGAGAGACATTTGTTTGGAAAGAACAGTGAGATCAGTACTAAGTATCCAAAGAATATCTACAAAGTGGAGTTCCATGCACAAAATCATAAAGCAAATATAACTTGTCTATGGGCAGTTTCAGTCTCCCTCTTTATTGTTATTATTTGGATTTGATGTTTTCTGTTTTCCTACTTCTTTAACAACTAAGTATCCTCATTCCATGTCACTAATTCCTTTCTAGCACATTAATTCCCCTCTAGCACAATCTGTGTAGTAGAAGGAAAACTGGATGTTCAGAGAACCAAAACTGGAATTTAAGTTCTGTTATTTATAAACTCCCTATCCTTCTCAATCTCAATTATGCCCTCTGCAAAATGAGGGGATTGGTCTATTGTAGATGGACATTATATTCCTCTGACAAATTCTAAAACTATAGTTCTGGTCATCATTCCTTTGTACCTGGGTGTGAATTTATATAAATCGGTTATTGCATCAAAATCTACATACATTTTAATATCTTCCCCTACTTATAGAAAGACATTGTTCCTTGTTGAAGTGACTTAAAACATCAAAGAAAATTAAAAAGAGAAAAAAAGAACTTAGTGGTATTCTAGTTAAAATAGTATCAAAAAAGACTTTCTTTTACCACCTCATAACAAGTAGTTATCTAATTCTTTTCAGTAGTTATCTAATTCGACTTATAGCTTAGCAGGTAAGGACATATTTGGGGAAATGGTGGATTCTTTCCTCTTGTCCCTGAAATTCCATCACCTATATAGCTGCTTATTCCAATATTTGCAAATTCGACTTTAACCAAAATATAGTGGTTTCTTGTACTCTCTATTCCCAGACTCTTCGTAAATTAGGCCAGTGTCCCTTCTGGTTCCATTCACCAGAAAGATAAAGGTATGATTAACAATAATAATGTTAACATTAGCTAATATTTATATAGTACTTATATCATGCTAGGTATTAATCTAAGCATTGTATATTATCTCATTCAATCATCTCAACAACATTGGAAGAGGGAGTTATCCCCATTTTATAGATGAGGAAACTGAGACAAATAGAAATTGAATGACTTTCCCAGAGTCACAGTTAATGAGTGTTTGAGGTTAAAGTTGAACTCAGGTCTTCCTGATTCCAGGTTCAGTGCTTAAACCACTATAGCCACCCACTATATATCTGCTAGCTGCCTACATATAACAGGTAGTATCTAATCTTTTACCACTCTTAAATTGCATATGCTTTATAACAGAGAAAGGAGAATAGAGAGAGAAAGAGAGAGTCCTGATGTCTTTATTGGAAGCCATCTTGACTGGTACCAGTTTGTTCTGCAGTGACATAAAGAGCACCATATTTACAGATAGTCTACGTCCTGACCCTATATTACAAGTTCCTGAAGCACTAACAAATTAAAGGCTCTTAATAAGTCAAACAATTATTTGAAATGTTTTGAACAAATATCATTCCAAACAATAATTTAACACATATAGATGTAAATATCAATTTGCAAAAATATCTACAGTTACAGGGGTATTTCCAGTCCATTTGTAGAGGGGAAAAGCTATGAGTTTGCACCTCTATTTTTCAAAATGTCCCTTTCACTCCTGAGTTAAGGATTAGTGGCAGTATATTGTAATTCAAGAAAGTTAATGCTAAATTGGCATTCCAATAGGAACTGTTATGTGCCTTGATGCCCTTGCCAATCTAACAAGATTGGTAGTCTGCTGCTGTATTTCACTACCAGAAATTCACTTGAGGAGAAGAACAAAGCAGTAGAAACAATGCCAGGTTTATCTTTCTTGGGAAAACTTTCATGCATTATATAATCTGTCTTGTTGGGTGGGCCAATCTCTTGTTTATTTTATAGTGTTCACAGGAATGATTCAAGAAAAAATTAAAAGACCTTGGATTTCCCTTTGTTATCATGCTACTTTCTGAAAGGAAATCATGAAGTCACATAGTAGCAGATACCAATCCACTGTGGCATTTGTGATATCTTACTATGAAATCTAGGTATCAGGTCCTGAGGCATTTAAGCAAGAGTCCAAATTGCTTTACTATGTGTCAATTAACTCACTAAGACAGTCAACAAGTATGTTGTTTCCTTCAACAAAATTTAGATTCCTTGTGGGCAAGAAATAGTACATTTTTATCCCTTTTTTTGTCCTACAAAAAATCACTTACTACATAGTATTCACTTAACAAATTCATGTTAATTGATTGAGTAAACATATAAAGACCAAAGTAAAGAGGATAATTGCCTGGACTAGCTTCTGGAAATTGCAAATTCGTTTTAATGATCCCTCAATTTTTTTTTAAAATAACTTTTTATTGACAGAACCCATGCCAGAATAATTTTTTGCAACATTATCCCTTGCACTCACTTCTGTTCCGATTTTTCCCCTCCCTCCCTCCATCCCCTCCCCCAGATGGCAAGCAGTCCTTTACATGTTAAATAGGTTACAGTATATCCCAGATATAATATATGTATGCAGAACTGAACAGTTCTCTTGTGGCACAGGGAGAATTGGATTCAGAAGGTAAAAATAACCCGGGAAGAAAAACAAAAATGCAAACAGATTACATTCATTTCCCAGAGTTCTTTCTTTGGATGTAGCTGCTTCTGTCCATCATTGAATGATCTCTCAATTTTAATGGAACTAAGGGCCCATATTGTTTTATCTTATCTCTGTGAGTGTTGCTACTGCATGGAGAGCCCCAGAATACAATGGTCTGCTAAAAAAATAAAGATGAATTATCCAATAGAAGCAATGAAGAAGTATATGTTGAATATAAGTAGGCTGAGACAGACAACCCAAAAGGAGCTCAAAGAAAATCCCGAAGATGTCTCTATGGAATTGTATAATCTGAAGAGAAAATGGACTGGTCATGTGGTGAGAGATAACAAATAGTTAAATAGAGGGCCAACCAATATCTGAGCAAAGTCAGGATAAATTGAGGAAAATCTCCAGCAAAAGGCACCTTCTAGCTTTTTGTTCTCCCAGATCTTTTGTTCCACCAGACTCTGAGAGTTACAAGGGATCTCAGCACCATAGAGACAAAGTTTTACACAGCATAAATAATTGGAAAGAGTGTCAACATTGCTCCCAGCACTAGTTAATTCAGAGTACCTCTTAGGGTCAGAATGTAGAAATATCTTATTTTGGTTTTTTTGAGTTGAAATTAATATATATTGATTGTTAGAGGCACACACTCCACTCTAGACAGATAAAGCTGATTGGCATATGCTTATCACCTTCCTTTCTCTCCAATTAATGATCTTTTACTCAATCACAGAACTGCCTACTCAAAGGCTAATGCTGTTATTGTCATTTTTTAGCCCCTACCTCTTACACGAAAACTTAGTCTACTTAGAACAAAGCATGGATTGACACAGATTCTGTCACCATTCATATATATCGCTGCCTATGTCATAAGTAATCAATAAAGATTGATATGAAAGAAAGAAATAAGCAAAGAGATCTGCTGAACAGGCTGAGGGGTGTGAGGAAAATCAATAAAGCAAACAGTCATGTCAGCTTCCAAAAGTGAGTATAGAAAAGAAGGGAATTATTGTGAAACTTCACTTCTTCCATTTTACTTGAGATTTCCTGATCTTTAAGTCAATCCAGCAATTCTTTTTTAATCCCCTTTAATGTTATTGCCTTCCCTCTCTGATTGCTTTATTTGTACTATGAATATTCTGTTCATACATAGCTGTTTTCATATCGTCTCTTCTATTAAACTGTGAGCTCCTTGAAAGCTATTAAACTACATAAAATTGTCTAGTTAGTATATAGTAAAGCAGCTCATAACTTAAGTCTTTCCTATCTTTTTTGTTCTTCACACAGGTCACTCCCCTTCAGTAGACTGTGGCCCCATGATACTGGTTACTTTGCTATTTCTTGAGCATGACATTCCATCTCCTGATTGACTTTTTGTCCAGTCCCCCATGCCTGGACTTCCCTTCCTCCTCATTTCTTTTTCCTAACTTCATTTGCTTTCTTCCAGTTCCAGCTAACATACTGCCTTGTGCAGATTACCCTTAGTGTTAGTCCCTGTTTAATCTAATTTATCCTGTGTATATCTCATTTGTGCATAGTTATTTGCATGTTATTTTCCCCATGAAATTTTGAACTCCTAAGGAATAGGGGTTATTTTGATTTATTTGTTTTTTGTTGTTCTTTGTTGTGTCCCCAATACATAACCTATTGTCTGTCACTTGGTAAGTACTTCATGAATACTTTTTGACTTAAAATTGATTAAAACTTCATCATCAGGGAAGTGACATGGTCTGAGGTATACATTAAGAATTTAAATTTGACAGGAACATGGAAGATAAATTGAAGAAGTATGACGACTGTGGGCAGAAAGAACAATTTCAAGGCTAATCCAACGTGAAGACTAAGTTATATTGATTGCATTTGCCAAATCTCTTAAGCCATAGTGGGACCTGTTTTGCAAAGTGACAGATAGCCATGCATGTCTAAGCTTGGTAGACATCCAAATGTCTATCCCAAATCTTTTCTTTCTCTGCACTTCTTGCAATCACATAAATTTTCTAAGTCATTTTCTGTTATCTCCAAAATAAGCAAATAAATTTCAAAGAATGAAGAAATGTCGGAGCAAGACAGGATTAGAAGGAGTTAATTTTACACAGGAGTAAACTGAGTCAAAGAGCATTTAAATGAATTCATCTGGATTTTTCATGTCAATTTATCATTTTTACCTAAAGTCATAACATATATTTAATAATCCTTTATTACTTTATGTTTGTTATGGAAGATGTTTTCTTTCATTCTATAGTGTAATAGAATAGAATTGAGAATCAGAAGATATGCATGCAAATATCTTCTGTGTTATTTAATATCTGTAGTGGGAATAATAACCTAAGGTCCAATAGCTATACAGATTAGGTTAGTTTTTCCTACTAATGAGTTGAAACTGGACCATAGCACTAAGGCCTCAGTTACTAATATCATTTTCCAGGTAACATGAGTACAAATATAATAAGACCATAAGTGACTAGTTCTCTTCCTTCAGTTCTCTGACCACAGACAAGCAGAATGATGAACAGCAGTCCTGGAGAGCTAAGCTCAGCTGAATCAAGGCTGTACTCTTGATGAATATTCTTTTCCTGAATTAAATGTCCTTCCCCTGCTCGAGCTAAACAAACCTCCTTCAGTTAACTGTTTAATAACCTGTGAATGTCTCATTTATTTCAAAGTTGGATCTGAGCCACCAGATCATCCTGGTTAGCTCGGTGGTCAAGTATACCAAGGGTTGATAGGTGGAAAAGGTGTAAGACATTGATTTTGGCCCCATGGAAGCTGCAAAGAGGCTCAGTAGATTGAGTAGTGGGTCTAAGCCAGGAAGATCTAAGTTTAAATGCAGCCTTTGATAATTACTAGTTTTACAATCCAAGCCCAGTTACTTATGCCTTTCTTTGACTCAGTTTCCTCCAATGTAGATAAGATAAATAATAGTACCTGCCTGCAAAGAGTTCTTATGCCTATCAACTGATAAATGATATATAAAACACTTAACATATTGCCTGATTACATAATAGATAACTTAATAAATCTTTTCTTTTTTCCTTCCCCGTTTCCTTCCTTCCCTCCCCTCCTTCCTTCTCTCCATCCTTCCTTCTGCTATGCCTCAGTTTCTCTGCCTCAGTTTCCCCGAATTGTTCTACCTCAGTTTCCCTGAATTGTTCAGCCTCAGGGTGGTAACCACCTATTCCTGGCCATTAGGACTGAGATAATTAGGGCTGGGAGCCCTGACCACTAGATTTCTAAAGAGCCATAAACTTTCAGATGGCTTATCTCGATATTTGGGCATATCTTCTACTTCAGACATCCTGGCTCCTAGCCTCCCAACTTAACAGAACTTATGATCCTTCTTCACCCACAACTTGTCAGAACTAAATTTATAGTCCCCTCTGCCTTTGTTTCTCTGATCACTGGAGTCCTATAAGACTCTCTGGAATCCCTCACTCCTTGTTGGATACTTTGAGACAAGTCTGATCCATTTGGCTGGGGTCAACATGGATCCTGTTTTGCCCCTAGTCCAAACTCTCCCTCTAATAAAATATTAAAAACCTCTCATTTCTATGTTCCCTCAGTTTCTCTGACATTACACCTCCTTTCCTTTCCTTATCTTTCCTTTTTCCTTCCTTTCCCCTTCCCCTTCACCTTCCCTTTTTTCTTCTCCTTCCTGTTCACCTTCTCCTTCCCCTTCTCCTTTCCCTTCTCCTTTCACTTCCTTTCCTTCCTTCCTCCCAACTTGTGACTACTTTTGTCAATTTGAACAATTAACTTACCTTTTCTTGACCATAATTTTCTCATCTGTAGGAATTGAGATAATCACTACGTTGGAGATTCCAGGGGTAGATTTATGATGCTATGTTCTTTTCTGCTTTAAAACCAGGGATCTTATGATTATCACATACTGGCTATAAAGCAGAGATCTTTGTACATAGTAAACATTTATTAATGTTGATTGAGTTCAACTGAACATCACATCTATGGACCACTTAACATAAAATACACACCATTAGGAAACTAACAAAGACTTTTCAATGACAGTGATTTAACCTATTACTTTAGGAGTGGGTTTAGAGGTTGAGATTCACAATTAACAGAATAAATTGTATTTTAACTTCTTTATATGTTATAGAATGAAATGTCCTTTAGTTTTAGTTTGAGAGACTTAAAATTAGTGGTTTCCAGGATTCTGGGAAGATGGCAGAGTAAGTTGGTAAATTTGAAGCTCTCCAGATTTTCCTCACAAACAGAATAAATTTGTGCCACAGGGAGAACATAGACTGATGAGAAATGAAGAAGATTTGGGGCAGAACAGAAGTCCTCCTGTCACAACCCAAGATGACTCAAAGAAAGCCCCCAGGCTGGGGATTAACCCTTGTGATGTACAAACACCTAGGAGCTAGCTCCACAGAAACAGCAAGTGCAGACTCCCTGGGGCTAGCTGGGTTTGACTGGCGCCTCAGCAGGAAGCACAGAAACTTTCACATCCTGGACTGTGTGCAGGGTTGGGAGTCTGAGTCTGGGAAAGACTGAGGGAAGCTCGGATGATTAGTAACTCCAGACCCAGCTGTGCTGCAGGGACATGGCTTATATGAGAAGGCACCAGCATACCTGGTGAGTGCAGAACAGTGAGGTAGGGACTTTGCTGGCTATGAGAACTTGTCTGAGAGGGGAGCCCTTGGTTTGGGGTTTCAAGTCAGAGGGGAGAACTGAAGAGAAGCTACATATACCATCTCCTCCCCCCACAAGGAGTTGCTTACACTAATAATTCTTATGTAAAAAAAAAATGGACTGGCAAAAAAGAAAGAACCCAAACATAGAAACTTACTATGGGAGCAGGGAAAATTGAGAGAATTTGTAGAAGAATTCAAAAAAGAATTCAAATATTAAATGAGAGACATTGGGGAAAAAATTTAAAAAAATTAAAAGCCATCCAAGAAAAACAAGAAAATTATGGAAAAAAAAAAGTTGGCCAACTAGAGAAGGAGATAGAGTCTCAAAGAAGAAAATGTGAATTGGGCTGGAGCTACAATTAGAATTGTGTAGGATTTATCAGTTGACACAATAAAAGACCGTAGGTCCTGGAATCATATACACTGACAATTAAAAGAAAAAGAAAAAGACAACTAACAGACCTATCACCAAAAACCATCTACAGCAAAATTATTCATGATATTGAATGAGAAAAAACAGATATTCAACAAACTTGCAAATTTTTAGGACTTTCTATCAACCAAACCAAAATGTAATAGAAAATTAAATATGTAAGAGCCAATAACAAAGATCAATTTTAAGGAACTTAACATGGACAAATTGTTTATTTTTTTTAAATATGGGAAATTTATACTATATGTTTAAGATTGATAACAGCAATAGTGTAGCTCAGAAGAAAGATTGGAATAATGTTAAGGTAAAAATAGTGATTATGTCATACAAATGAGGTACAGAGGAAGAATAGACACAGAGACACTGGAGAGGGGTGGAGGGCTCATAGTTCTAAAAACCTACTCACATTAGGGATGGGTTAAATAGGCAACATTACATATATAATGTAATATAATGTAATACTTTCCAAAATATATTAAGAAATAAGAGGGGAAGGATGAGTGGACAGAGAAGCAAAGGATGAGGGAAGAAGACAAGGGAAGAATCCATTGGTAGAGGGAGGTTAAATAATTAGGGAGCAGAATTAAAGCAAAGAGTCAGCAGAGAAGGAAAGGTATGTGTGTGTGTGTATGTATAAGGGAGGAGCAGAAAGTGTGTGTATGTATATATGTGTATATCTATATCTATAGATATAAGTATATATATATATATATATATCTTTCTTAACTATAACCTTCTTGAAGGAGGTAGGAGTGGGGAATGAAAGAGGAGGAAAAAAGTTAAAAAGATGCACAACAGAGAACAAAAGAATAATATACAAGGAGGTAAAGAAAAGATGGATGCTGATGAATATAATTTCTTCTACTAATATATAATATACAATTTTATATATATATATACATATATATCTGTATATATGTGTGTATATATATATGCATATATATATAAACTTTATTAAACTGATAAAAAAAATCAGTGATTTCTAAGATCCTTTTCAGTAATAGAACTTCAAGTCTATGTATGAATATCATGAACCAAGTTCCTTGGGTATGGATTATCATTTCAATTTGGGTGTTAAATTCTTTCAACTCAGGTCTGACCCATTCCTAAGCTTTGCCACCTCCCAAAATATGACTTGAAAATGCATTTAAACATTCTAAAATGAGGTACTGGAATTTCTATCTGTGTAGTATATAGAATCAATAAAAAAGCATTTATTCACTGCCTATTATGTTTCAAACATTGTGCTAGTATCACTGAATATTAAAACTGAAGGATCCATAGAACCTATCTAGTCCAACACTTTTTTGTACATTAGGAAATTAGGGCCCATAGAAATATGCAATTGACTTATCCAAGATCACACAGATTGAGTGTAGCAATTTTAGTAAATTATTCAAGGTCTTTGGACTGGAAATTAACGGCATTTTAGGTCCCTCCACTGATTAGCTCTAGGGAGCTTTTGTTTCCAGTGGTAATGAAACTTAAATCTTCCTTTTGATTACCCACTGCAACTACCACCTCTTAAGACTTCAGCATTAAGTATATATCAAAAAGGTGTCAGTACACTTTTAGGCAAACTATGGTTTTGGTATCCTCCTTTCCCCTAGTGCCATGTTAAACTAAGACTGCAGAAATGAAGAGGGGCAATTTCCTATAAAACATGCTTATAATTGGTTGCAGGAGGCTAATGCATTTATCTCAACCAAGGAGGATTAATACGCTCATAAAACACTGGTAGCCTTTTCTTTGCCGGTTGTGATGAATGCATCACACTGTTGCAATCTCTTATGTATTTTAAATCTATATTTTAGTTATACATATTTATAAAATATTCACATATTAAATATTAAGTGGACTGCAAGTTATCTCTAAGAATCATCCCCACATTTATTTAAAATTGAGTTTAAAAAAGAGGAAGAATGAGAGAGAGAGAGAGAAAACAGGGACTATGGATATAAATCTTACCCCAAAATAAATAACAGATTTTAATTTGTTCATATTTCACATGGGGCACTAGTTCCATTGACTGCATGGTTAGAATTCTAGGTGTATCAGAGATTGTGATTACTCTGAGGTGGGTGCCATATGGGGATTTAAAACATGTGAAAAATGCTGCCTAACAATTAGAGAAATCTCAGTGAAAAAGGCGAACTCCTAAAGTTATTTGGTTCTCTCAGACAAATACTAAAGAATCATTGTTTGGTCACACTGAAGGTGGGATTGATAGACTTGGGGATTCAATTCCTCTTTCTTATTTCTTAGCACCTGTGTGACTTTTTTTACATTTATATTTACATTCTAGGGAATGGAAGTTTAGCTTGGGATGTGGAAAATCTCTCCCAGCCATTTGTAATTGACTAGGTAAGTCCTAGAAAATTCCCTAAAGTACATTGCACTTTAAATGCCATTGGAGGGTCCCACAGATTTTTACATATTAAAGATGTTTTGAACAAAGGCTTTTCTGATTTCAGTCACTAGTTACCAACCACAATACTGGGGCTTTCTAAATTTTTTTCCTTGCAACCCTTTTTCACTCAAGAAATTATTATGTAAAATTACCCATGCATATAACTTGTAAATAAAAAGTTATAAAAATAAATAAATAAACATGGAAAAATGAAAATGAAAAAAGAAATTATTATGTAATATTCAGTACATAAGTATGTAAAATAATCATATAAATAAAACATTTGCTGATAACAAATCATAAATATTTTTAAAACAATTTTTGGTATACATATAATTTCACCATTAATTAAATACAAAACATTTGCATACTAATGAGATGAGTATGTTTGTGTATCTTTAAATCAAGAATTAAATCTAGACAGAATATTTGATACCTTTTACTGTTGCCAGTTTTTCCTGACATCCACATTCAGATACATGGCACTATATGGGATTGCAACACAAATTTAAGAAGCTTTGTACTATACCACATTTTGTCTACAGTTACATTGACACAAATTTTAGGGTTTAAAAATGGAAGAGCAAGCATGATTCTGATCTTTGTAGCTTTTCACATATCATCATCATTGCTATTGAGAATTTATATGTAATAATAATAATTCTTCTTTTATATGGATTTGCTACTGATAGCTTTTAAAAGACATAGTTTCAGGGGTGGACGTGGGCAGTACTGGCATCTATATCAGAAAAGAATCCACACCACAGAGATTACTGAAACTCTAAAAGAATGATTATCAACATCATCATTACTATTTTAATTTTTAAAAATCACCTTAGATTACATTTTGTTATTTAACCATTATGACAATGGAAGGAAGGATAGAGAAGCATCATTCTATAAATAAGTAATTATGCAAATAAATTGATAGAATTCACACAGTTACTCAGGTGATAAAGCCAAAATTTAGCTCCTGGTTTTCTGACCCATTTCTATTACACAATGCTCTTTTCTAAATGAATATATTTCCTATATTCCAAGCAAATATATTCAGAATCATAGAATTTTAAAGCTAGTATTGAGCTAGAAATGTCAGTGGAGATTAGGATAATACCCATTTTATATGTCAAAAAAACTAAATGGCAAAAATATGTGCTAAGTTTACTTTAGAAATATATATATCTTTAATCTTTACAACAGTGGGAGGCAAATTATATAATCATTCCCATTTTGCATTTGAAGAAACTGAGGCATTCAAAGACTAAGTGATTTTCCAAGATCATACAATATGTGTTGAAAGATAGACATGTACTCAAGTCTTGCCTGACTTCAAATGCAGTACCTTCTCCACTTCATGATTTAACTGTTCCTTCAAGGTGGCCAAGAGAGTTCATAACTATTCCAAAGTCATATAAGTATAGTTCATGGCTGAGATGAAAATTAAAAAAATCTAAACATGAGGCTAATGATCTTTCCCATTTACCATAGGATCATGGGCCTTTAGGGAGTTATAGAAAATAAAAGCAAAAATTGGAAAATAAAATCTGTGTGCTTGCTTCACCATAGAAGAGATTCTATTTTAAACCACATGAACATCTTTGAGATAAATACCTTTTAAAGAAAATGCAACACATTTTTTTTTTAAAAGCTACTCTAGTCAATCCTTAGACTTTAAAATATGAGTAAATACTTGATGAATCTGCATGTGGGATAGGGGGAAATGCATAAGGAGTCTAAAGACTTCAAAATAAATATCTTTTTTTAAAAAAGCAATTCAGCTATTACGAGGGAACTCATTGGGTCACCTGTCTTAAACAAATGTTCCATGGCCACTAATACACTATTGCGGAAATATAACAGTCTAACCATTCTGAAAAACAGTTTTAAATCATGTTAATAAAGCAGATAAAATGTCTTATACTTTATGACTCAGTTATCCTGCTGCTAGCTATATACTCAAAGGATGCCAAAAATCAAAAGAAAAGTACAATATATACCAAAGTATTATAGTAGCTCTTTTTTTTAGTAGCAAGAAACACAAACAATGTGGAAGGTTATCCTTTTGGGGAAAGGCTAAACAAATTGTGGCATATGAATGATGCATATAATAAAATACTGTGATGTTGTAAGAAAGGGAAGAAAAAGAAGGATACAGAGATGCATGAAAACCATATGTTGCAAAGTGAGGAAAAATATGTAGTTTCTTACAATACAATATTATGGGAAAAATATGAAACCAAACATTAAATATAATGATCAAACTTTGCTCTGAAGAAGAAAAAATTTCTCTCCCTCCCTTCACTGAAAAGATAGGGATGGGGCTATTATGTGGACATTGCATATACTGTAACTCAATTGTATAATTAGTTGTTTGAAAATGCTTTATTTTCCTCTTTTTCTCTTATTCTTTGTCATAAATGATTACTTTATGAATGGGTTGATGTTATTTGGAAATAACAATGAAAAATGTTATTTTTTTAAAAAAGTAAATGAAAATTATTTTAAAAATACATGTTTTAATTTAAAAAACAACACTCTGATGAAAACTATCAAATTATCCCACAGCTAGAATACTCATGGGAAGTCCCTATTGTCTTTAGGGAAAAAAAAGAGTAAAACAAAACAAACTCTAAGTAGGTCCTTACTAGCCTGTATAATTTCATTCCAACTCACTTTGTATCCATATTTCACATCATTTCCTCTTTGTAATCTACCTTTTGACCAAATTGGATGATTAACTATAGCTTAAATTTATTATGCTCTCTCCCATCTGTGAGCCTTCTCACTGACTGCTCTGCCATATCTGAAATATGTCCCTTTCTCATCTCCATCTCTCAAAACCCTTTTCTGTCTAAAGGTCAAATTCACTGATTTTTTTTTTTTGTAAGGCTTCTTCTTAATCTCCTAGATGTTTTTATTCTTTCTCTTCTCAATCTAACTTGTATTTATCTACATAGTAATAAGTCTTTTATAGAATAAAAGTTATTTGAGAAAAGGGATTTTTCATTTGTTTCCCCAGGCTTAGCACATGGTCTATTAGTAGTAGATTGTTAATATAAAATTCAATTGAATATACCAAATTATAGCCACTTATTCATTGAATAAAAAGAAATTCTCACTGTGTTTGCCCATGAATATGTCTAGCTTAATGCTTTATTGCCAGCTAATGATCCTAATGAAAAGTATATTTTTAGAAAATTCCATTATTGCCATGTCCATCCATATACATCATTGTGACTTCTTTTAAAAACCTTCAAATGGATATTAAGCACATCAAAAACATGGGGGGAGGAGGGAAAGTTAACAGTGAGAAAAATAAAAACAAAAAAAAATTCTGAATCAAAAGTAAACATGGTAATTGAATGCTACTCTCTACAGTTTGTATGATGTTGGATCCAAGATACCAGAAAAGAAGTTATATAGTGTTAAACATAAAGTGAACATTAAGTTCAACCTTATTTTGAATATAAGGAAACTAGCCAAGTGCTACTGATTTTACTTTCTTAATATCTCTTCTATCTGTCCCTTTCTCTCTTGTGGAACTATCACACTGTGATGCAAGCCCTCATTTTATGCTTGGAACATTGCAATACATTTCTTATTGGTCTTCTTGCCATAAGTCTCTCTCCCCACTCCAGTTCATACTCCCCTCAGCTGCCAAACTGACTATGTTACCATTTCCTCACCCTCACCCTCAACACCATCCATTCAATAAACTACAGTGGCTTCCCATTATTTCCATGATGAAATATCTAATTCTGTCACACTCAAAGCCTTTTATTACTTGACCCCTCTGTACTTTTTCAGTATTCTTTATATTTTATTTTCTCAGTAACATTGATGTACTTGCTGTTCCTCACATAAGTTACTCCATCTCCCAACTCTCTGACTTCTCCAGGATATCTTCTGTGTTTGAGATTTTCTTCTACTTCATATTCACTGTCTGCCTTCTTTTGAGTCCCAGCTAAAATCCCAACTTCATAAAAAGCCTTTTCTGTTCTAGTGGTATAAAACTTATGTTCATTAGCTCCAACTTGTCCTGTATATAACTCGTTTATACACAATTGTTTTTATGTTGTCCCTACATTAGACTGTAAAATCATTAATTCCAGGGACTCTCTTTATGTTTTCTTTGTATCCTCAATTATTAGCTTAGTATGTGACACAAAAAAGGGCACTTAGTAAATGCTTGTTAACCTGATATAAAAATTCTTTGTAGAAGAGATTTGTAGAAATTCATTCATTCAATAAAGATTTAGTTATTGAAGGCATATAATTAGAAATATATTAATATTGAAAAGCATCTCAAAAGTTATACTACCTTATCAAAGCATTGCCCACGTAGACCTCGAAGGAAGCTTAGTCATTTTACTGATGAAAAATATTAGTTATTCAAAGTTCCTCAGACAATAAAAATCTGGCAGGATTTGAATTCAAGAATATTCTGACTCCAAATGAAGTTGAGAGACATATTCTAAAAAAAGTATGAAATTTGCTCAAAACAATTGTTATTATTCAGTAATATTCTACTCTTCGTGCCTTCATTTACTATTTTGTTTTGTTTTGTTTTGTTTTTAGCAAGGACACTGGTGTGGTTTGTCATTTCCTTCTCCAACTCACTTTCTAGACAAAGAACTGAGACATTTGGAGTTAAATGATTTGCTTAGCCTCACACAGTTAGTAAGTGTCTAAGACCATTTTTGAACTCAGGAAGAGGAGTCTTCTTGACCTCCAGTGTTTCTAGATTCTTGAAGTCCAGTATTCTATTCACTACTAGCTACTCTGTTCAAATGATACAATATAGTAAAAAGAACTTTGGACTGGGAATTGGTACAGATATATAGAGATCCTGGCTCTAATGTCTACCAACAATAAAAAGAACAATGATATAAAAGCTAGCATTTATATAGCACTTTAAATTTTGCAAAGCAGTTTACTTATATTACCTTGGTTGAGCCTCAATAATCAGATAGTTCTATTTTACAGATGAAACTAAGGCACAGAGTGTTTAGGTGAATTTCAGGATCACCTAGCCAAGGAATGTTTGAAGCAGGATTAAAAGTCAGGTCTTTCTAAATCCAAGTCCTGGCCTTTATTCACTGACCTAGCTGTTAATTCATTTGGACATCCCTATTCTATTTTTATCAGTATTAATCAATTTGATAGAATCATGCCTTAGATAAGGCCCCAGAGCTGTGATCTATAGCTTTAAAGACCCTCTACCCTTGTTTTTTTTGTTTGTTTGTTTTGTTTTGTTTTTTTGTCATGGTGGCTAAGCCCAATGTGGTGGAAGTGTCTCATCTACTTAGAAAATCCCCAATATATTTTTGCCCCTCCAGACCAATCTCTTACCCAATAGGAAAAGATGACCATCTTATGACCACTTAGGTCATTGACTGTGATATCTTGTACCATTTCCTCCTGTTTAAACTAAAGAGAAGTCTGTCTATATTATGTGGACATATTCCTTGTTTCACTCAAATGTGATTATGTTGCCACAATATTTTGCTTACTTTAGCCTATGTATTATATGTCAACTAATGGAATTATTCTGTATTTGATATAACTTTTCTTGAATGGATATCTAGTTTTGAGTTGGATTTAAGTGAAGGTGGATTGTACAAGGTCACTTGCCTCTCTTAAATTCAATTCATTTGCATGTTATGGCAACATCTCCCTGATGTCATGATCCTCTTTGAGAATGAAGAACAGTCAATAATAACAATATAGTTTTATGAAAATGGGGCCCTGAAAGGAGGAGGCATCTTATATTGTATGAAAGAGCTGAAGTCCATTTCATTAAAGGGGGACCATGGACCCTTTGATAATGTGTCATTGGCTCAGGACTCTGTTCCAGTCTCTTTTATTGCAGGTTTTAAAAAAATTTTTTTTTAAATTTTAATCCTTACAGTGCCTAGGCAAGTCACTCTCCTGATATTCAGTTCCCTTATATATAAAGTGAGCATAATACATGCACTAGTTTAAAGACTTTGCATTGAAGACATGATTAGTAAAATTGAAAATACTACATAATTTTTTTTGATATTGGTTCAGCCCTGGAATTTTTTAGTTGAGGGAATTCCCACTGTGAAAACTATCTCCATGACAATATATCAGAAATGTTTATCAACATAAAGTTTTAAGAGTTATATGGAAAGTGAAAAGTTAAATCCTGCCCAGGATCACATAATTAAGTCAACTAGCCAGGTTGACAGGTACTATGAATAAAAAGAAAAACAAAACAAAAACAAGCACAACTCCCCCCAAAACAATCACAGCTCTCAAGGTTTCAGTCTAAAGTGACTTAATGAATTTAATAATACTCCTTTATATAATGTTAAGACCAATAGTTAAACCATCCTTCTAAATATTTCTCATACCTGGAATAATTCTTTTTACTTACTTTCCCTTTTGCTTGGAATATCCTCCCTCTTCAATTCTACCCTTTAGAATGTCTGCAAGATTTTGTTCAAGCACCATTTTCTATATAAAAGCTATTTTTAAATTTCCCTATCTAGCACCTGTCCAGTCTCTGTGTTTACATATTGTATAAGCTTATGTAATGATATTCTGGCATATGTGTAGACACCAGCAGTTCCCTTGCCTCCTGTAACTTTATAAATAAAAATACAATAGAAAATGGATTATATTAATGTCTTTTTCTAAGTCAATATGCACTCCTTAGGGATTCTTATGTACAGTAATTCACGCCCCCAATTTTTATGTAAGTATGATACCACTATACTAAGCAATATTGTATCTCAAATTCGAGTTACTATTACCAGTATATAATCAGTGTTTTGTGCCTCAATCCTGTTTTCTTATGCGTAAACCTCTGTGTTAAATACTGAGTAGGGATAATGAATACAAGAACACTTCCCTGCCCTTGAAGATGTCATACATTATTGGGAAATGGTCTCCTTTCAAACTATATAGTCCTATAACATATATAGGAAGCTTGAATTCCAGCATTGCCCAGCTCAAGAGTCTGAGTCTGAATCTCTAGCTGTAGCATTTACAGTATTACACGTGGCTACTCAAGGGCTTAATTTGCTCAGTAACTAAGGTAAGGACTTGTCTCTGCGAAACTAAGTGATACTGACACAATACATTGCTCAGTGCCTTTCACAAATGATGATAATTATTTAAAAAGGAGGGTGATAGAGGAGGGTAGTACTTTTTTTTTTTAATGCTGTCTTGGGCCAAGTGATGCAAGATGATGTTTACTTCTTCCCAATTTGATATTTTCTCTCTCACAAAATCCAATTAGAATATCAGATGTTTTGCATTCCTGGCATAGGCATTAATGAAAAGATGGGGGGAAATGAGAAAATGAGATGTTTGATTCTATGTGATTCACCAATGTTTCTGAACATCCTGTAATGTGCCGACTAATGAGCAATAGCTGAGAAGCAATATAGGGTATTAACTGTTACATATTATTAATGCACTGCTTGGGAATTAAGACAGGCATTTTACATGCTGATTATAAACATCTTGTACAGCTCCCATCCTTCTTGCCCTCCCCTTCCTCTCTCCCTTGGAACCACAGCTCAAGCTCTGAGTAGCTTTGCAACATTAAAACCGAACCTTAAAAGAGAAGCTTAAATAAATGGTCTCCATAGAAAATGTTTACCATGTCTAATCAGGTTGAGAACAGAATCTATTTTCTCTGAAGTATTTATTTGAAAGTTTCTGTCTTAGAGAGCAAAGTCCACTCAACATCTGGACTTCACTTTGTCAAAAAATCATTGGTAGGAGGAAATTATGATTCTTTGAATAGTACTACTTAAGGTGTATCAAAGAACTGCATTTCTATGGGGAAAAACTAATCCAGCAGCAAGGCCAATACTCAAAACAATGATTACAAAGTTCCATTCCAAGTGCAATTATTAACTTAAAGCAGATATTTATAAGAAACTAAACCTGAATTGTTTTGCTGATTTGGTAATATGCAGCCAGATAGAAAGGTAATAATAAGTATAAGACCAGTTCTATCCAGATCAAAAGTGTGTTTGGGATGTGGTATGTATGGTGTTTATCCTTCTCCCAAAAGGAGCACTTGGTTAACTGACCATTAATCATTAGTCCACACAACCAAACAAACTTTATAATTTTATATGATGATTCAAATTGACAAAAAAAAAGTTGAAAAGCTGAGTTATGGTTTTCAAATTCCATAATGTACTTATGAAGTCAAATGGAGAGTCTATCATAAATATGGAAGAGGCATTGGATAATACTTTCTCATTTCAGAGACAAGTAAATACAATTCTCCATAGTCAGTACCAATTCTTCTACAACCTTTCATTCCTTTTCTCCACTCATACAGCCACCATCATCTCTTACTTGAAGAACTAGTTTTCTTATCAGGACATTGTTCTGAGCTTCTCATTCTATTTGATATTTTTAAAGTATAAATCTAATAGGTCACTTTTCTGATCAAGAATTCTTTGGCTCTTCCTTGCCTCTGAGATAAAACAAACAAAAAACATATAACACTTTAGGTACTTAAAGTTCTTTACTATCTGGCACCAACCTACTTTTAAAGCTTTACTTCATATAAGTCCCTTTTCATGTGCTCTATCTTGTAGCCAAACTGGATTAATAACTGTTGCCCAAACTTGGTATTAAATCCCTAATCTCTGGGCCTATATAAAGATTATTCTCCATGTTTGAAGTCCAAATCAATTCAATTTAATAAATATTATGTGTGTTAGAAGTGCACAAATAAAGACAAAAGAATAACAACCCAATCCTTGCCTTTAACAAACTCACATTCTGTTGCAATGTCTTGACTCAACTCTGCTTCTTAGAATCTTAACTTCATTCAAGCTTCAGTCCATAACCTTTCTTATGGTAAGCATGCACTCATTGCTGCTCTGTATAATGTTTGCTCTCTATTAAAGCTATTGGTATATTTTCCATTGCTTTTGCACTGCCATTACTACTTTCAAAATTGTGTTGTATCAGAATGTCCAAGTAGTTACTTACCCAGCTATGATAAGAAACAGTATTTTCTGATATCTAATCTAATATTCTTGTCACTACATTACACATATCTCATGGTTAGTGCTAGTATTCATGATGGCATTCATGAATTCTTGCATACCAGACCTATATTGGGAACTCTGCTCTGTTTTCATTCATTGTTAAAGAGTGTGCCTCTGAGACTAGTCAGGTGCCTTTAGGAGCATTGCAGATTGAGCCAGAGAATGTACTGCTCATAAATAGGTTCAGTTGTGCACTGATAAATAGTTAACTGAATCTTCAGAACCAAAAAGCAAAAAAATGTACTAACATACCTTTAAGTTTAATATGCATTATTAATATTTTCTTCATCACTTCCTTAAGTCTAGACAATTGACAAAACAATAAATCAAACCCTGATTTGTAGTATTTTCCAATTTTTAAGGAGTTAATGCTCATGCTAAAAAATTAAAATCATCATTCTGATATTAGTTGGTTTTAGCATACTTCTGTCTTTATCATTGTCTTTTTTATTTTTTATTCATTTTATTTTACAAGGGGAGTCTCTTCCATGGAAATATAGTTACAGAGTATGACCCTTAGAGTAAAATGTTAGTGTTTTCTTTGTGCTTTTAATTCTTTTGTTGTTGTACAGTGTTGTCTGACTGTGTGACCCCATTTGATGTTTTCTTGGCAGAAACATTGGATTTTACAGATACTGATACTGGATACAGATGAGGGAACTGAAGCAAACAAGACTAAGCTTATTAAAGGCCTTTGCTTACCACTGAGGAAATTAACTTTGGGTACTGTTCTCTGCACATGCTGTGGTAGAGAAAATTTAAAATCCATGAAAGTATCAACTTCCATTTTCTTTTCTTTTGAGTTAAAAGCTATTATGATCCAAAGTGAAATATTTAAAATTCTTCAGAATTACACTGTCTGAGGTCTGATTTAAACCTGGTCTTTCTGACTCCATGTCCAACACTCAATCCACTGCTACTATTATGTTTATCAAGAAATCATAGAATCTCAAGAGTTGAAAGGTTCTCCACAGATCATTCAGTCTACTTGGTACTTGAAAAGCTATCCCTGGTACAATAGCCACAAGTAGTCATATAGTCCTCACTTGAAGATCTCCAATGAAGAAAAATCACTACTTCCTGAGACAGATTGTTCTATTTTTGGATGTGTCTGATTGTCAGAAAAATTTCCCTTAAAATTGCTTTACCTGCCTCTGCAATTATTACCTTTTGGTCCTATTTCTGTTCTCTGGGGCCTAGAAAAACTTACCTAATGGCTCTTGAAATGAGTAGCCATCAGTTACTTAAATTCAGTTATCTCCAATAACCCTTTTTTTAAAAAAATATTTCTTAGGATCCAAAATGGTGAAGACATGTTTCTTTCTGACCTCATGCACCATCCCTCAAATTAATTAGCAAATCTAGCCTCTGAATTAGTTTTGTATTGGAAGAACCCATGAATATTGGGAGTATAGCAAATTATCAGCAGAAGACAATTTTGAAGATCACCCCAAAAAATCTGTTTCAATCAGGCACAGAGAGGGGTGGGCCAAGTGCAAGCAATCTGAGCACAGACACCAAGTGCAGGCAGCTCAGACCCAGGGTGGTGTGGGCTCTGCAGGAGATTCTATAAGGAGGAATCTATGGAAGCATTAGCTGCTCTGCTTTGCAAAAAAATTGTAAGCCAGTAAATCAGCAGAGAAATTATAAAACATCCAACAAAAAATGTAAACAGAGAACCCCAAAATGCCAGAATCTCAGGGGATCTGGCCACCTCCATCCAGCATTGGAAGTCAGCACAGCTGCTACCACTTGTAGAGGAAGCTTGGACAATTTTCCTTGCCCTAAAAGCAGATCTCAACTTAAAAAAAAAAAATGTGTAAAAAAAACCAAAAAGTACTCTGACCATAGATAGTTTTTATGGTGAAAGACAAGAACAGATTTCAAACCCTGAGGATACTAAAAGCAGAACATCTCCAGATGAAGCCCCAAAGGGTGATATAAATTGGTCCTTATCACAAAAAACTCTCCTAGAAGAAATTTTGAAAGATCTTAAAAGAGAGCTAGAAGAAAAATGGGGAAAAGAAATGAGAACTTTGCAAGAGGGTTTGGAAAAGGCAACACAGAAATTATCTGAAGAAAATCCACTACAGAATAGACTTAGTGAAATGGAAAAAAAAATACATAACTCATTTAAAAATAGATTTGACACAAGAGAAAAAGAAAACAACTCTTTGAAAAATAGTATTTGTGAAATGGAAAAATAAAACAACCCCCTGAAAAACAGAATTTGTGAAATAAAAAAAAAAATAGAACAAAACAACTCATTTAAAAATTAAATTGGACAAATACAAAAAGAAGCAAAAAAATGTAAATGAAGAAAATAATTCACTAAAAATCAGAACTGAACAAATGGAAATGAATGACTCAATGAGACATCAAGAATCAATCAAGCAAAACCAAAAAAAAAAAAAAAAGAAAATGTAATTTATCTACTTGGGAGAACAACTGACCTGGAAAAAAGATCTAGGAGACACATTCTAAGGATTTCCTGAAAACCATGATTAAAAAAGAGCCTGCACACTTTGTTTCAGGAAATCATCAAAGAGAGCTGCTCTGATCTCATAGAATCAGAAGGTAAAACATCCATTGAAAGAATTCACCAAACACCTTCTGAAAGAGACCCCAAAATTAAAACTCCAATAAATACCACAGCTAAATTTCAGAACTATTGGAACAAGGAAAAAATATTACAAGCCGCCAGGAAAAAAAAATTCAAATACCAAGGAGACACAATAAGGATTATCCAGGACCTAGCAGCCTCTATCTTAAAGGATCATAGGACCTTTATATATCTGATAATCTGAAAGGCAAAGGAACTTGGAATAAACTACCCTGCTAAACTGAGCATTTTCTTTCAAGGAAGAAGATGGACATTCAATAAAACAGGTGAATTCCATTTATTTCTGATAAAAAGACCAGAGCTAAAAAAAATTGACCTCCAAATATAGAACTCAAGAGAAACATAAAAAGATAAAAAGAAAAGAACTCTTGAGAACTGGATTTCTGTTATGGGTATACATAGAGAGTGCATGTATAATTTGATTTTACTTTTATAATATAAAAAAGAAACTAAAGATAGGAAGGGGATTGTATCAGAAAAAGGGAAAAGTTGAGGTAAAATGAGGGAAGTTGCATCTCATGAAGATGAAAAGAAAACATTATAATTGAGGGAAAGAAGGGAGGGGAATGAACAGTGTATGAATCTTTCTAATCAGATTTGGCTCAAAGAGAGAATATTAAACATATCTGGTTTCACAGAGAAAATTTTCTCACCTTCTAGATAAGTGGAAAGGGGAAATTGGGAAAGGGAAGAGATAGGATAAATAGAAGGGATAACAGAAATAATAGGGAAAAGTATAAGAAAGGGGGAGGGACTCTAAAAGGGGAGGTAAGTGGTGTTCATAACTAAAATATTGGGGAGGAGAAAAGGAAAGAGAGGAGTGTAATTTGGCATAAATAAGATGGCAGGAAATAAAGAATTAGTAGATTTAACTGTTAATGTGAATGGGGTGAACTCTCCCATAAAGGGGAAGTGGATAGCAGACTGGATTAAAAGCCACAATCCTACAATATGTTGTTTACAAAAAACACATTTAAAGCAGAGGGATACATGCAGAGTAAAGATAAAAGGCTGGAGCAGAATCTATTATACTTCACACGAAATTTAAAAAAAAAAAAGTAGGATTAGCCATTTTGATCTTAGATCAAGCAAAAGCAAAATTGATCTAATTAAAAGAGGTATAGTAGGAAACTATATCTTGCTAAAGAGTAGCATAGACAATGAAGTAATATCAATGCTAAACATATATGCACCAAGTGGTATAACATCTCAAGAAGAAATAGACAGCAAAGTTATAGTAGTGGGAGATCTTAATCTTGCTCTCTCAGAACTAGATAAATTGAACCACAAAACAAATAAGAAAGAAGTTAAAGATGTAAATAGAATACTAGAAAAGTTAAACATGACAGATCTTTGAATGGAGACAGAAAAGAATATACTTTCTTCTTGGCAGTTCATGGAACCTATACAAAAACTGACCATATACAAGGATATAAAGACTCAAAACCAAATGTAGAAAAGCATAAATAATAAATGCTTTTTTTTTCAGATCCAAATGCAATAAAAATTATATTCAATAAAAAGTTAAGGGAAAACAGACCAAAAAGTAATTGGAAACTAAATTATTTCATCCTAGAGTGTGAATGGGTGAAATAGCAAATCATAGACACAATTAATAATTTCATCCAAAAGAAAGACAATAATGAGACAACATACCAACACTTGTGGGATGCAGCCAAAGCAGCAATAAGGGGAAATTTTATATCTCCAAATGCTTACTTGCATAAAATGGAGAAAAAGAAGATCAATAAATTGGGCTTGCAACTAAAGAAACTAGAAATGGAACAAATTAAAAACCCTTAATCAAATTTTAACCAAACTTGAAATCCTAAAAATAAAAGGAGAGATTAATAAAATTGAAAGTAAAAAAAAAAAACAAAAACAAACTATTGAATTAATAAATAAAACTGAGTTGATTTTAAGAAAAAACCCAACACAATAGATAAAATTTTAGTTAATTTGATTAGAAAAAGGAAAGAGAAAAATCAAATTGTTAGTCTCAAAAATGAAAAGGGAAAACTTTACACCAATGAAGAGGAAATTAGAGCAATAATTAGGAGTTATTTTGCTCAATTTTATGCTAATAAATTTAACAAGTGAAATGGAATTATACCTACAAAAGTATAGATTGCCCAGATTAACAGAAGAGGAAATAAATTACTTAAATAGTCCCATTTTAGAAAAAGGAATAGAACAAGCTATTAGTAAACTTCCTAAGAAAAATTCTCTAGGACCAGATGGATTTACATGTGAATTCTACCAAACATTTAAAGAACAATTAACTTTAACACTATGTAAACTATTTGAAAAAATAGGGAATGAAGGACTCCTACTAAATTCCTTTTATGACACAGATATGGTAGTGATACTTACACCAGATAGGGCAAAAGCAGAGAAAGAAAATTATAGACCAATCTCCCTAATGAATATTGATGCAAAAAAAATTAAACAAAATATTAGCAAAGAGATTACGAAAAATTGTTCCCAGGATAATATACCATGACCAAGTAGGACTTATATTAGGAATGCAGGGCTGGTTCAATATTAGGAAAACTATTAGCATAACTGACCACATCAATAACCAAATTAACAAAAACCATATAATTATCTCAATAGATGCAGAAAAAGCATTTGATAAAATCCAACACCTATTTCTATTAAAAACACTAGAGATTATAAGAATAAATGGGCTTTTCCTTAAAACAGTCAGTAGCATCTATTTAAAACCATTAGCAAGTGTCATATGTAATGGGGAACCATTCCCAGTAAAATCAGGAGTGAAACAAGGTTGTCCACTATCACCATTACTATTCAATATTATATAAGAAATGCTAGATTTGGCAATAAGAGAAGAAAAAGAGATTAAAAGAATTAAAGTAGGTAATGAGGAAACCTAATAATCACTCTTTGCAAATGACATGATGGTATACTTAAAGATTCCTTGAGAATCCACTAAAAAAAAACTTTTAGAAGTAATTCACAACTTTAGCAAAATTGCAGGATACAAAATAAATCCACATAAATCATCAGCATTTTTATACATCACTAACAAAATCCAACAACAAGAGATATAAAGAGAAATTCCATTTAAAATAACAGTCAATAAGTTAAAATATTTGGGAATCTATCTGCCAAGGGAAAATCAGGAACTATGTGATCAAAACTACTAAATACTTTCCACACAAATAAAGTCAGATATAAACAAATGGAAACATATCAACTGCTCTTGGATGGAGAGAGAGAATATAATAAAAATGACAATGCTATCTAAACTAATCTATTTATTTAGTTCTATTCCAATCATACTCCCAAGAAACTATTTTACTGACCTAGAAAAACTAACAACAAAATTCATCTGGAACGACAAAAGATCAAGAATTTCATGGGAATTAATGAAAAGAAAATCAAATGAAGGTGGCCTAGCTATACCAGATCTAAAACTATATTATGAAGCAGTTGTCTTCAAAAACCATTTTGTACTGGATAAGGAATAAAGCATTTGATCAGCGGAATAGGATAGGTTCACAGAACAAAATAGTCAATGACTATAGCAGTCTAATGTTTGACAAACCCAAAGACCCCAGCCTTTGGGATAAGAATTCAAAGGTGCTGGAAAAATTGGAAACTAGTGTGGCAGGAACTAGACTTTGACCCACACCTAACACTGTATACCAAGATAAACTTGAAATGGGTTCATGATCTATATATAAAGGATGATATAATAAACAAATTAGAAGAACATATGATAGTTTACCTCTCAGATATGTGGAGGAGGAAGGAATTTGTGACCAAAGAATTAGAGATCATTATTGATCACAAAATAGATAATTTTAATTATATTAAATTAAAACTTTTTCTTTTGACAAATAAATATAATGCAGACAAGATTAGAAGGGAAGCAACAAATTGGGAAAACATATTTGAATTCAAAGGGTCTAAGAGATGCCTCATTTCTAAAATATATAGAGAATTAATTCAAATAATGAACAATGTTGGAAGGGATATGGGAAAAGTGGGATACTAATATATTGTTGGTGGACCTGTGAAAGGATCCAGCCATTCTGGAGAGCAATTTGGAAGTATGCTCAAAAACTTATCAAAATGTGCATACCCTTTGACCCAGTGGATATTATATCCCAAAGAGATCTTAAAGGAGGGAAAGGGACCCGCATGTGCAAAAATGTTTGGGGCAACTGAATGGAAGCCCATCAATTGGAGAATGGCTGAATAAATTGTGGCATATAAATGTTATGGAATATTATTGTTCTGTAAGAAGCAACCAGCAGGATGATTTCAGAGATGCCTGGAGTGATCTATATGAACTAATGCTAAGTGAAATGAGCAGAATCAGGAGATCATTATACAAGGGAACAACAAGATTATAAGATGATCAATTCTGACAGGTGTGGCTCTCTTCAACAATGAAATGATTTAGACCAGTTCCAAATGTTCAGTGATGAAGAGAGCCATCTATACTTAGAGAGAGGACTGTGGAAATTGAATGTAGTCCACAACATAGCATTTTCACTCTAGTTGTTGTTGCTTGCTTGCATTTTATTTTGCTTCCTTTTTTAAAAATTGTTTGATTTGAGTTTTCTTGTGCAGCAAAATAATTATATAAATATGTATGCATATATTAGATTTAACATATATTTCTACCATTTTTAACATATATTGGACTGGTAGAGACAGGAAACAAAGAGCTAAGAAGAACGTGACTACCTGCGCGTAAACTCTGAGCTAAGACCTTATCATGAACAAACAATACATCCTAAATTCCTGAGACAAGATAATGTGTGTCCCAGAAAATTGGCCCTATCCGCCCAGGATCTAGATAATGAGTATGCCCCAGGATGTCAGCCACACCTGTGGTCTGACATTCTTCTCTTTACATTGCAACCCCCCACCCAGAAATCATATAAAACTAGACCCTCTTCATTCAATAAACTGAGACTTTGCTCCACCTCAGCTGTCTCCCTCCTCATTTCTAACCCCATCCCATTTCAGGCATTAGCCTTACAGGCAATGTCCACCTCGAGACTCACATTTAGATGACCTGCTGGACAGGTCATTGGACTACTTGTCATCTAGGGGAGGGTGTGGGGAGAGAGAGGGAAAATTGGAACACAAGATTTTGCAAGAGCTCATGTTGAAGAATTGTCCACACTTATGTTTTGAAAAATATAAAGCTTTAATAAAAAATACTTTTCTCCCAAATTAACTAACATTTATTTTCTCTCCCCCTTCCCCATATATCCCCATTGAAGGGGGGAAAAAAGAAAATTAAAGAAAAGGAAACTTTTTGTGCTAAATTTGAATTGTCAAGCAAAATAGATTTCCACAATCTTGTCCAAGAATGTACGTCTCATTTTACCTGTCTGTTTAGAAGGTGGGTAGGCATGTTTTCTCACTGGAACTCTGGAATTGTGGTTTGTCCTGTTGAGAGCTGGATAAAAAAATCATAGTCACCCCTCCTTCCTTGCCATTAGGACTGAAAAATTGAATTTGCAAAAGAGCCCAGGAAAAACCTTGAAACTCTGATCTGCTTTTTATACCATTGTGTCATAAACTCCAAGTGCATTATCTTGATCCTTGCTAGGATAATTCCCCCTCCTTTTGAGTATTGCCTCTTGCCTTGTTTTCTCCTGTCCTAGACCTTCTTATCTTGATTTCTACCCTGTCAGAATTAAGTTATGATCCTTTTCTGGAATTATGGCTTGTCTGTCCTGTCAGTGTCCTTCCCTCCCCCCCTCCCACTTATCTGCCTGTATTTCCCCTATAAGATTGTATATCCAGATTATGCATTCTATTTGTAAACCTTAGTTAACTAAAATCCTATAGAAGTTCCCTGCCTCAGTTTATCTGCATGGAATGCTCTGGACTAGAATCCATCCAGTCAGCTAGCTTAAACTCCACATTTAAGATTAAAAATCAATCTCTGTTTGCTTCAGTTTCTCTATTATCACAGTCTCTGTGCTGGTCTTAGTTAAATTCCCTCAATTTTTTTTTTGTTTATTTTGTTTTTTACAAAGTTACTATTAGTGTTGTGCTACTGAGTCTGCTCATTTTATATGGCATGAATTCAAATAAGTTTTCCTAGATTTCTTGACTAAATACCCTCACTTCCCTTAACTTGTTCTCAAATGGTTTTAAATACCACAATTTTAGATCCTCCAACATGCTGGTTATTTCGCTGCCACTCATTTCCAACATTGTGTTATCTTTTAACTTTAATAAAACAGATAAATTATTTTCTTAATTCCTTAGTACAACAAGCAAAATCTGTTATGAATGGAGATTAAGCTTGCTAAAGGGCACAGAGTATTTAAGTAACCTTGAAGAGATTAGACCCCTCCCTAGTTTGCCATTATGCAAATAACTTTGGGTACTTTTCTGTGTATTTGCTGAGGCAGAAAGAATTTAAAGTCCATGCAAGGATCAACTTCCATTTCCTTTCCTTTTGAGTTAAAAGTATCACCAGACAAAGGAAAATGTTTACAATTCTTCAAAATTCCAGTAGGGAAGGGGGAAAGCTTTTTCTTTTTTTTTCTTTTTTACATAGCCTCCTTATCTCTATAGTCCCTGATTTCTCCCAGTGGTTCTTGCTCAGAGGCAAGGGTGACAGCACCTAAGGCAAGTCCAGATCCTTCAGGCTCAGCCTCTTGTGATTAAAAACAAGCTCCTAGTTATCACCTAGAAACAACTTCAACTGTCAAGTTTCCAGCCCCAATTTTCAGTCTTTCCTTTCCATGCCTTGGGCTGTACTCTGAGGCAGCTTGTTTCAATACCATTGTGAAAGAGCTTGACAAACCTCCTAGGCTTCCTTATCCCCCTAGCTCAAATCCAAGAGCTCTTTAAGGCCAAACTTGCTAGGCAGAAAAGCAATAATTTTAACATCCTATAGTAGTTTGTTGTGCCCAAGTAAGTAAATCAAAAATGCAGTTCTGAAAATCTAAAGGAAGCTCTCAGCTTCTTTTCAAATAATAAAGTTTCAAATGAACTTGAAGTGGGAGAACCTAAAATGAACAAAAATATGTTTGGCAATCTTTTGTCACAGATTTAATATCCAGGAACTGTTTCCAAAGCAATGAGTCCAAAATCCAAAGCAACTGAGATGGAAAAACTGGGTCAGATGTAGCATCATACAATGAAAAGAGCACCAGTGTTAGTGTTAAAAGAGCAGGATTTGAATTCTGCCTCGGATATTCTAGAAAATGAAGAATTTAGATTAGATAGCCTCTGAAATCCTTTGCAGCTATAAATATATAATTCTAGCTCCCCTATATAATATTTTGAATGACTGTGAACAAGTCAAAATCATTGAACTTTTCTGGGACTCAATTTCCTTATCTGTAATAAGAGAGAGCAGAACTAGATAACATCTAACATCTCTTTCAACTCTAAAACTTAATCAGAGTAAAAACATTCATGAGTCACCTAAACAAGCATAAAGGACCCTTTCCTTCTCAGAACTAGGAAATTCAAATTAATTTCAGGAGTGATTAATTTTATTCAATTCAATTCAATTTATTTATTTATTTCAAATTTAGGCATAAGGAAAAAAAAAAAGAGTTTAGATAGAATTAGGCCAGTGCAATTTAGATTACCATACAAAATTAGAAAAGACCTGATTTTAGTCCTGGCTACTGTCCATGAGTTACTCTTGAGAAATCAGTTGGCTTGTCTGAGGCACAGATTTGTCATCTATAAATTCAGATGTTAATACCTAACTTCTAAAACTCAAAGACATGTATGAGGACAAAGCATAGACTACATTTTGATTTCACTTTAAAACTTACAAAGTACCTTCTCCACCAAAATCCTTTGAAGGGATGCTACTATTCGTATTATCAGCCCCATTTTAGAGATGAGGAAACTGAGGCTTAGAAAAGTTAAATAAGTTGCTCCCAGTTACTCAGCTAGAAAGTGTCAAGGATAGTATTTGAACCCATCACAATTTAATACTCTTTCCTTTGGATTTAATAAGATGGGTGGAGGAGCTTTAAATTGTGGGGAAGAAGTATTATGAAAAAAATCAAGGTAATGTCATTATTTTCATGTTAGTACTAAGAACCCCATTTGCTTAATAACCATGTGGCAAGTAAGCCCACAAAGATGAAAAATGCACAAAATGCCAAGGATTATTAATGGCAGTCTGTAGCTTGCAGTTCTGTCAGTTTCCATGATGATCAATAAGTTATTTAGATTTATTAAACATTTAAATCGAAATTATTTGGCCAGACTGATGCTGACAGGATGGCACAGCTAAAATTAAAGATTATTAGCACAAATTGCATCATTTTACCAGTTTCTTTTTTGCTTGTTTTATTTCCTACCAAATGCCAAGAATCTCATAGAAAAGTGGCTCAGATATGCTTTCTGCCTAGAGAGGAAGAAGGAGGAAAGCAGTTACTGGCAAAGAAGACTCTAAACATAACCAAATGTAGTGACCAAATCACTAACACAGGAGCCAACAGAGTTGGGGCTATAGGAGTTAAATCCTATTTCTTCTAATAATTAACCAGAGAAAGGAAGAAATGTGTATTTATTAGAGCTTTACTATGTTCCAGGTATCCTAGGTGTTTTACAATCTGGTCTCATTTGATCTTCACAATAACCCTGGGAAGGAGTGTAATTTTGATTTCTATTTTACAGATGAGGAAACTGAAGCAGATACAGTTTAAGTGACTTGACTAGGTCATACACTCAATTAAGTATTTCAGGGTGGATTTAAACTTGGATATTTCTGATTCTTGGCCCAGTACTTAATACAATGTACCATCTAGATACCTACTGAAAAAAAACAAAAACTAATCATATGCCCTTATTAGGCCTCCATTTCCATTTAGCACTTTAGTGAGGCTTTTATTTTATTCCTAGTACTTGCACCTGGAAGGGATCTTATAAGTTAAATATTTCTAGCCTCTTATGTGACAAAGGAGGAAGCTGACGTTTCATATCAGATGTCGAATACATTGATGTCAAATCCAGCACACATTCTTTTCTCTACCATCTTTCTGCCAATGGTCAAGTTGCAAAGTGGTTAGAGTTCCTGGGAGTAGTCAGGAGACCCTTATTCAAATCTGCCCTCAGACATTTACTATTTGGCTCTGCCCAAGTCATTTAATCTCAGTCTCTCTCACATCCCTCAACTGTAAAATGGAAATCATAAGTACCTAACTCTCATATTGGTTATGAGGATACAATGAGATCAGATTTGTAAAGTACTTTGTAACCCTTAAAGCATTAGATACATGCTTATGATTACATAACTACAATGGCATTTTCCTTATCTGAATATATATTGCCAGGAGAGGCAGGAGAAGAGAACTTCTTTGGCTGGAAATCAAACCCACATTGCTAAATATTTTTCACATATGTGTATGTATATATGTATGCATGTAGATGTTCATATATGTAAGTATATGTGTATGTTTATATGTATTTGCCTTCCCAGAGTTTAACACATGGCCTGTTAGACAGTAGGCATTTATTAAATATTTATTGACTGTTTCTTGATTAAATGGAAAATGAACAGTTTGCCCTTATTAAACTTGTTAAATATTCACCATTAAAAAAAAATTTCAACAGATAACTTTCACAGGTATGGCTAAGAATAGAGTATTTAACCTATAAAAGATAGATTAAATCACAAAACATAAAAGATTATTTTAATAAAATTTCAAAGGTTTTATATGATCAAATCAATGCAGGTAGAATAAGAAAGGAAGTTGTTAATTAAAGGAAACTTTGCATCAAATAACTTGGATAAGTATTGATAACATTCCAAAAAAATTGAGATGGTAATTGCCACCATTCTCTTATTTATTTCTATGTGGTTAAGAAAAATATAACTAGAGTCACTTTCCACAGGAAGAGTGATCAAAGGATACAGTTCTCAAAATTAGATATTCAAAGTCTTTGCAATCATGTGAATAAATTATCCAAATTACCAATAGTAAGAAAAATTCAAATCAAAATAACTTTGAGGTTTCACCTCATACTCAAGAAAATCAGCAAAAATAACATATGTTGGTACTGCACAATTTCTTTAGAAAGAATGGACATATTAATAACATAACTATAACAAATTATAATTGTTCAAAGAGTGAGTAAATAGCAATAATGGTTGATACAGAGATCTTCGTACTAGATACATATCCAAGGAGATAAAAGACATAAAGAAAAATTCTATATTCACAAAACATATACATATTAGTACTTTTGTATTACCAAAGAATTATAAACAAACAATTCTCATAATTGGGGACTTACTTAATCAGATGTTTATGAATGCATAGGAATATTTGATATTCCATAAGACATGAAGATTCAGAGAAGCATATAAAAAGACTGCTATGAACTGATGTAGATAATGTATGAAAAACAAGGAAAATGACATCTCCAATGACTAAAGAAATATAATAGAAAGAATACAAATAACAATAAAATATGTAAGTGAAAGTTATCTAAATTTAATGCCCAAGTTTAGACTCCAAGAAAAGAGAAAATACATCTTCCTTCCTTTTTTGAAGAATCAGAAGGGTCAACAGTTGTGTGATGTCATACACAATCAGACTCCACTGATATATTGCTGAGTTACTTTTTAATCCTCTTTCTTTTTTAATTCTTTGTTTCAAAGAAAAATATATCTGTGTGGGAAGAGAGAAGACTACAATTGGAAATTGTAGTGATTTAAAAAGGAGAAAAATAACAACAAAGATTCAAACTTCAAAAGAAAAAAGTCCAAATTTAGATCTGGACAGATTTTTAGGAGTCATCTAAATCTATTTTCATTATTTTCTACAGGAAGTTAGTGATGTCAAAAGAGATTAAATGACTTGGTTGAAGTTGCACAGATATTTGGACCCAGGTGTTGTCATTGCAAATCCAGTGTTTTGTTTTGTTTTGCCATCTCATGTTGTCTTTCCAAAAAGAAATAGTTATTGATTTTTAAAAAGCACTGGAGATATTCAGATATTCTACCCAATTTTAAGCTCTTGCCTTCCAGATCCACTTTGACACCCCATCTCATAACACACACAACCCAGACGCTTCCTACAAGTGAAACCGATATTATGTTTTCTATTCTCAAGACCAAAAACAGATGCTTAACTACAAAGCAAACTGTGTTTTGTCACAGGCTTCACTGAAGCAAATCTTAATTGTTAACGCAAATAAGAGCAAACGCTCACAGCTTTATTATACACAGAATGGTGCTGGGAGCCCCTAATGCCCAAAGCTCAGTGGCCTATAATAGCTTATTCTTGGTTAGGGGCAAAATTCTTTTTTAAAAGTTGTCACTCTCTTCCCACTTTGTGTTTTTAATAAAGAAGACCAAGTTCCTCTTATAAATAACCAGGGCTTTTACTTCTGACTTGTTCCATTTTATCTGTCTGTCAGTTTGCCTCTTAAAGAAGCCCTACCTCTCTAGATTTAACCATCATGCTTCAAGTTGATTTCTGACACTGCTTATATGGGTCCCTTCTGCCACTGATGAGTTCTTTCCAGAACCTCCATTCTGGGAAAAAGCCCCAGGCCAGCCACTCCTGATTCTTTAAATTTAGCTACCAGTCCCCATTTAAATAGTCCTTTCCCCTTCTTTTCAACTGTCATTTTGTAAGTTGTCTTCCTTACTGGAACAAAGCTCCTTGAAAGCAGGGACTTTCTTCTTATGTTTGGTTATCCCTAGATCTTTGCACATTGCCAGACACATAGAGAACACTTGAAAAAGAACTCATTGATTTGTGACTATCTTGCTATCATCTCCACTTAGTTACGTGTCCATCTAGTGATTTATCTTGAATCATCTATCCACTTATGTATCTCTATTATTCCACATAATTATATACTTATGTAGTTCCTATTTTAAAAATTTCTCATGTTTAATTCACCAGTTTAAGGTAGGAAAGGTGTGCTTTTCAAGTCACAGTGCCTGAACTGTATATTTTTGTAAGTGTGCTTTAATCACATGAATTTGATTATTCAGTGTTTATTCTCTTTATCTGTTAAATTGGGCAAGATTTTTTTTGTTGCTAGCACATTGAGAAAAATAGTATAACAAATGATTTAAATTTTTTTTTTTAAGTATGAAAATTGTGCAACACACATCTGGACATATGGAACAAACTCTGTTCTGAATTTCTATAACCTTTTCTCACATATGATCACCACTATATCCAAGTATCTTTTTGTATTTGATCTCTCATGGTATTTTTGTGCCTAAATTCACAGTCACTATCAAACTTACCTAAACAAATTTGGGAATTTAAGTAAAATTTATATACAATTACTGAAGAATGAACTAAAATACAAGATAATTAAAATGATCACAGAAGAGATATAAATAGCAAATAAAATTAAATGGCCAATTTAATGTCCCTATGTCTCCTAAATAGGAACTAAAGAAAACAGTGATGGGAAGGGATTTATTCAATCTAGACTAATTATAGATAAATGATAATCTGTAATGGAGACAATAGATTTCTGAAGACAGGGTAGGAAAAAAGATGGTATCAAAATCATAGGAAAGATCAGAGATTATTATTCACCTTCCAAAAGATTAAAATATAAAATAATTGACCATTATGCTGACTTTCACAGCTTTACAAACTGTGTGCTACTAGTCATGTATAATGCCTAGCACAACTCTTACTTAAAAAAAAAAAAAAAAGGATTATTTATAGATGAGATCATATGGTGAGAGTATGGCTTAAATGTTAGATAGCCCATTTGTTCCATTCCTATCCATTCAATTTCAAAAGAACCTAGAGTAAATTTCTAGCATGCCAGAGTAGCTAGCACTTGATGATTTTCTTAAGGATGTGAATAATAATCACACAACATGAGAATAAATGGATGGATTCTGATCTGTGGTGTTGGAAGAAATACTTATGTCAGTAAGATGACAGGTCCATCAAAGCAACAAAGTATTAAAAAAAATTCCTTTGTTATAAGATTTAAGACACAACCAGCTCTTCAATTGGGACTAGTTTGTTTGTTTGTCTATTTTATTTCAACAAATGCTATTTCTTTATATTACATGGAAATTTATGCAAATTATCTATGCCAGGGATCAAAGCAAGAAAAGAAGTTTTAGCATTTGGAAAAGATACTGACAATACTGAAGAGACAAGACAGAATTTCAGAGAACATTTTATCTCTAACAGAAAACAGTCCACAGATTGTTATTGACAGTGGGCTTCTGATGCTAATCTGGGACTGACAGAGTGGTGAAAGCGTGTTCTTATCCACACAACACTATTGCTATTGCCAACAAAAAAGAGATAGAGAGATAGCAGCTGTTCTTTCCAAAAGAAGAGAAGTAGAGAGGACTGGGTAGGAAGGGTATTATATCCACCCCTAAAACTGGCAGAAACCATCAAAATTGATATAGTCATGTGTGTCATATCCAGAACATTTGTCCATGATAAAAAACCATTTGGCCTTAGCCAATCATCAGAGTTACAAGTTATAATTTACAACAGGTATATCTTTTATCCTAAACCATAAAGTAGTTGTAGGTAACTATGGATAATCTTGCAATTCCCATAATGCTGTGGGCCTATCTATAAGAGCTTAATGAAAAGTACATTATAGAGTCAAATACTACCCAGGTTCAAGAGAAGTTACTGTCTTCTAGTTTTGTGTCAATTCAAGCATGCATCCTATAAAGTAGCCTTGAGTTATGTAGCTTCATTCAAGCATAATGTCATAAATGCCATTCATGATGATGAATCTGAATCATCAACAAAGTTTAAACTGGATTTAAAATGCTTTCTTTAAAAAAGTAGAGATATATTTAATGCATCTAAATTCCTTAATTTTTAAAATTAAATCAATTTTCCTAGTACAAGGTGGGTGAGGCATGCTACCAAACCAATTATCCTGAAAATAATTGGGGGTTTCAGTGAAATACCAGCTTATAATGAATCAGCAAAGTGATGGCACAGCCAAAACAAAACAAAACAGAACAAAAAACTAATGTGATCTCAAAGAGCATTTAGAGAAGAATACCTTCCAAAAATAGGGAGGTGATATAGTCCTAATTGTAGCCTGCTTTTTCCTGGATTCTGGATTATGATGTTCATTTCTGGATCTCTGACCAACATGATTTAAAAGGACATTGATAATTTGTAGAATGCCCAGGGGAGAGCAATGAGGATGACAAAATGCCATGTGTCCATGGGTTGAAGATGAATTGAAAGAATTGAGCATGTTTAGCCTAGAGAAAAAAACACTCAGAGAAAACACAATCATTGCCAAAACTAAGAACAATGCATGAAAGTTGCAGAGAAGAAAATCTTGCCTTGAAGTTAGGAAGGAAATTAGCTTTTCTAATAATCAGAGCTAGCCAAAAGTGAAATCGGCTTGCCTTAGGAAATGATGGATTTCCCCTCCTTGGAATTCTTCAAGTGGAGGCTGAATGACAATTTGTTGGGCATCTTACAGTGAGTATTTCATGTGTTGATTGGATTACATCACTAAATTCCATAATTTACTTGCATAAGGGAACATGCTTCAGTTCTTTGAAAAATTCATTTATTTGAAACTTTCTATTCCCTTCTTACGTGAGATGATTAAGAAAATATATTACTTGTATTTCAGAGAGTTTTCAGGGAAAATAACAGACCTGATGACTCAAAAACAAAATTATTTGACATTAAAAATCAATAATCAATGCATGAGAGCTTGGACAAATTTAGAAATGCAGTATGTAGTTGCCATTATAATAAAATACTTAGACCTAAATTAATTTTTTTTTACTTGATGGTATATTTAAGAAGTTGGGGATTATTGAAGGTATTAGATAATGTTCATCTTATACCATCTATTGAACATCACTTAATAAAACTGAAACTTAAATATTTGGCCATATAACGAGAAGACGGGGCTTATTAGAAAAGACTCTGATGATGGGAAAGATTGAAAGCAAAGGAAAAGGGAAGAATAAAGATGGGATGGATTGATAGCGTCATGGAAACAATGAGTATGAACTTGAACAGACTTTGATGGAATAGAATAGAAGAATGTCTGGCATGTATGGTTTATGGTATCATCAATAGTCAGACACAATTGAATGACTGTAATAAGTCTCATTCTTAAACAATGTTTTATCCTTGAACTCTGGGTATCTCCAAAGGATCTTGTTCAGATGCTTGACTCTTTTCCCTCTTCCTTCTTTCTAGTTCATCTTAACAACTCCCAAAGGGTTCAGTCATGTGGATTACTCAAAGATCTATAATTACAGACCCAGACTTTCTCTGGAAATCCTGCTATACATCTCAAACAATCAGCAATCATTTATTTAGAACCCATTACATGCAACATACTTTTTTAGGCGCCAACATATAAATAAAGGGAGGGAGTTAGGGTTGGTTATTTGTCAGGTCTTATACTAAGAACTTGACAAATATTATCTTATTCCATCTTTACAATAACCCTGCAAAATAGATACTAGTTGGTATGTCTATTTTACAGATAAGGAAACTGAAGCAGTCAGGGTTTAAGTGACTTACTCAGGTCTGAGATAGCAAGTATGGAAGTCAGATTTGAACATAGATGTGACTAACTCTAGCTTCAATACTCTATCTAATATGCCTCATTGGCTCAAATGCCACAAGCAAAACAAAACAAAACAAAACAAGCAAAAAATAAAACAAAAAACCTATTCAAAGGAGCTCACAATATCATGAGAGATAAGTGCCTATGTAATTATATACAGAATAAATATGAGAGAGTACTTATTATATCTCATAGATATATCAAAATCAACATGTTCATAACAGAATTTATTTTCCTCAAGCTCATCACAACTTTAAAAACCCCTATTTCAATTCCAGGACATTAAAACTCATCTAGTCATTGAGATTCACAACCTTTTTTTCTGGATATTTTCTTTTCCTCTGCCTTATTCCCTATCTCCAGTAAATTGCCAACTTTGTCTTGTTTTTTTCTACTTCCTCAATATTTTCTTGCATGTGCTCTATACTCTCTATTTACATGACTACCAGTACTGATCACCCATACCTCCTAACTGGAGTCTACCTCTTCTCTCCTTAGTCCATCTAATATGCTGCTGCCAAATTCTTTGTCCCAAAGAAAATTCTTCTATATAACTGTCTTTACCACAGAACTTTTGGTGGTTTATTTCCTCTAGGATAAAAATACAAATTCATTAGCTTTGTTTTTTCAGACCTACTTCACTAATTCCAACTCACCTTTCCAAATTTATTCCATGACTCCTCTTAATGTACTCTATATGTCCCTGATGAACTTGCCTATGTAAGGTTCCCTTAATTGGATCTTGCCTGTCTTGCCAGGCACTTGCCTTTAGTGCCTTTGCAAAGGGAAGATCTCATTCCTAGAGGGTAGTATTCCTACAATTTGCCCTTTTGAATCCTTAGCTTCCTTCAGGTTGAGCTTGATGTAATATAGCTTTTAGGGAAGACAGCAATGATTTTGTGGTCCCCTGATTTTAGGGGGGGCTTCTGTTCTAACAATAAGTCAATAGTCCTAAATCGTCTGGCTTTGGAGTCTGTCTCAGGAAACTCCTACATTCAATCTGTCTGATTTTGAATAGACCACTCCTCAGTCAGATAGCTTCTTGCCTCAGCATAATCCCACAGATCAAACTCCTGAGACAATAAGGAATAGACCATTCTTCAGTAATTAATTGAATCTATCTATGAGATAGATAATCTGTTGGTCAGTGATAATCAAATTCTGGAGACCACTCCTCTGGGCCATAGAATTAGCATGTCAGTGATAGAAAGCTGTATAAAGGGATCTCTTTGTTTCTGTTTCCTTGCTAATTTCTTTTACCTCATTTGTAATGGCATTACAATTACAATAAAACTTTGCCCCTTGACTGGCTTCAAGCCTGCAAATTTTTTTGAGATGCCTTGTGATACCAATCTGTTACCCAAAACTTTTGGGGTCCCCTTCCCAGCCTCAACATGGTCAAATTCTATTTTCTGGGTTTGCTTTTCCTTATCCTCTCAGCTGTTTATACTCTCATCTTCCTCAAATTATTAGAAAAAAATTTATTTTTACTTATATGTGTCCTTGTAGCTGAATGTAAACTTGAGGACAGGGGTAATTTTTCCTTTAGACTTTGTAGCCACAATAAGCTACAGGATATATCATAGCAACTTTTTGCATTTTATTTAATTGCATGATGACTTCAGAACTATATAAAAATATTTTTGTGATTGCAATGTTTTCATGCAAAGCACATGTTTGCTCTCCTTTATTAAAGCTTGTTAAAGCACTTTTTTCCTCCTCTCTTCTTTTTCTTCTTGTCTATTAAAAAAAATTGAAGCCTATTTACTGACTCTTGAAGCTACAAAACATTTACATTATCAACAAAGCATTTACTGAAACAATTGTGCTAGATTTAATTGCCACTGAATGTAAATGTATTATGAAATTTGCCTGGGGTCACATCATCACTCTTTGTGATGTTAAAGTAGGCCAGAGGACAAGGGGGCAATCAAGGACTGTCATTTACACTTTAGCCACCTACTCTCAAACAAGAAGCTTATGTAAACTGACAGAAAGGATCTAAATAGAAAATAAATTACTAAATATTAGAGCTCTTTCATCATTATGAAGCACATGTGTTACTGCATGGAGAAGGTATATTTTATTCCTGTTGTGATACCAATAACCATTGACCAGATTCTAAAATTTCTGAACTCAAATTAGATTATCTATTATTCCCTGGAAGTTCTATGAATTCTATTTTGATTGCTGAGGTTCTAAATAGAGGAATATTCATACAGCCTGTGATTTAATCGATATGGGGAATTGCCAGGTGATATTAAATAATAGTATCATAGATTTAGACTTAGAACTTATAGGAACCATTTGGTAAGGCCATTAAGTAGAGATGAAAAAACTGAGGCAAGAGGTTTAGCATCTTGTTTATAACTTATGACCATTGAGAATTGCAAAAAGTGACTTGCCCATGGCAACATGCTGTATTAGTAATATATTCTTATTTATTAACACTCCTTTATCCAATTGCTATTGTAATCAGTGGCACATAGCTGTGAATTGAAGTTATACTATGTAGCCTTCAAACTGAATTTTGATGATGTACAAAGGAATAGAACCTATAGCTTTCTTTTATTCTCATTTTGTAAGTAATAATGAAATTCCAAGAGATATGAATAAAAATAAGATAATAGGGGTAATCATTGACATTACTTCCCTTTCAATGCAATATCAATGTATTTGTTCTGCCCACCTGTCTATATTATAAGATATAATTTTATGGGATGTCTTCACTATAAAGTGATAGAGAAAGAGAAGGTTTTTTTGAGTAAGTGGAAAAAGTGAGGATGACAAGCAAAAGACCAGAGTGCTTGATTGGTGTCCTTATGTTTTGGGGAGAAACTAAGGAAGGCTTTCAGCTTACTGAGTTGATTCTCTGTGGCAAACATCTTAGAAAATATGGATAATTAAATAAATAAGATGGGCAGGCATGGGTGATTTGTGTGGTCTCTATCATTAGCAAGAAGAGCTACAGAACTGATTAACTCAAATACTTTTGAGTATTTGAGAAATGGTCTCCTAAGTTGAAGTAACCAAAGGTAGTCATTGAACAAGAATCAGACTTATGAAGTACCCAGGTACCAAGTGGTCAGAGAGTAGTTTACAAGGTGAAGAATTCATGAGGCATTTATTACAGTCATAAAAAAATACCATTTATTGACCTGAAATGGCTCACATACTAAATCAAATATGATTAAGCAAAGCTAAATCAAATGTGAAGCCACATTTTCTGAGTGAAGTGAATTTTTAGTCAGAAGAAAGAGAGCATGGAAGAAAAGGCCAGATCTAGAGAGTTAGGGAAGAATTAGAGAGGAGCTAGTGAGTCCTCAGGGAAGAGCCTAGTCAAGAACAAACTAGCAAATATACTCTGTTAGGTAGTTGTATGCTGAGTGATTAGATACAAAAGGAGAAGATTGAGTCTATCTCAAATATGATAATAAGACAGTCCTAGGAAATTTGACTTTCGTTTGTGTTTGAGTATGGTTGATAATAGGAACTGGGTGAGTTAATTGAGCATTTACACCATTCCTAACAATAAGGACAGAATGAGTTGTTTAGATTTACCTAAGTCTTAAGCAAGAAAATTGTATGGAATTCTATACAATGGGATTCTATAATCAGTTTTTATCCTTCTGAAACCCATAAAAACTTATACTCAGTATGACCTCTTAGATCTCTCACCTTCAACCCATTTTCAAGTACTGGGATATTATTTGAGTAGGTCATATGCTCATTTATTTATTTGTTTATTTATTCACTTATAAACCGACTACTTTAGGGACCTTTGGTCTAAATATGCAAAATTCTATAGAACCTGGAAGTTTCTAAAGGCATTTGCATATTGCAGTCTAGGGCAAAAATTATTATCCATATGGAAAATCTTGACTCATCAAGAAAATTTTGAATTAGATATAGTATATTCTTTTAAAGAAGGTAGAGGAATATCTGTGTTTTAGCTTACAAAGGAAAGGCAAGTACTTAACATCTATTCATAAAGATTATGAAATTGAGAGTTTGAAGGCATCTTAAAAAATTTAAATTTCAAACACTTCATCCCTAACTTTTTCAGCCTATTTATATGGTCACATAATGTCAATCTGGAAGGGATAAAATTCATCCAGTTCAACATTGTAATCTTGAAGTTAAGGGAAAAGTCACATAAGTAGTAAACTTTTTAGGTTGGATTTGAACCTTTATTCCCTAATTTCAGATCCAGTTTTCTTTCGTGTGTGTGTGTGTGTGTGTGTGTGTGTGTGTGTGTGTGTAGTTCACTATATTGTAATGCCTTCCTAATTTACAGGACCATTATTATGATATCCTTCCAATGAATAAAGATGGTCATCACTCCCCACCTCCATTCTAATTCAACATCATGAATGAAACATAGAGAGTTTATATGTCTTTCTAAAGGATCCATTATGAGATGATGGCAGATTTCTAATTTCTGTTCATGGTTCTAACTAGATTATCCCATTTGGTACCAATTAATAGATAAAGTGCCACTGATATCTACATTGACTGGCAGAGAGATTTCAGCTGCATGTACTCATACTGAGTGTTAGAATACATCACTCACTGAGTACCAAGATAGCTTTTATACCTACACATGCTAATTAGGAAATTACTGAAAATATTTCCCATATTTAAAACACCAGAGCTACTCATTGGTATGCTATGCTTTCCTTATATGGAAGCCCTGCTATGAATCAAAGCAGAATAACAGTCAATCACTGTCAAACATAAATTGCCTCCTGGAAAAGAAGTAATATAGTATTTAAAATACTGAGAAATATCAAGAAATTCACTCGTACAATTCCAGAGTCACAGAAAATTAGTGGACTTTGACACTACAAATGGACAAGAAATACATGAAATCACATCAACATTTTCTTTGAAACATGAACCTCATATTAGAGGCTTTATAGACTCTTGCATAGAGTAGTGATTTTTTTTGGGGGGAATACTATGTGGTAACAAAGAATGATAATGAAAGAGGTGACACAGACAATCCAATTCTGTTATAATGTTATGCCACAGTTCTCTTTAACTGTCTTGACTCAGTTTCCCTGCACTAGTTTCCCTTGTCTCAGTTTCTTTAACTGTTCTGTGTCAATCCCCTAAGTTGTAAATCCCCCCCCTCGCCCCCCGGTCTGACTGAGGACCAATTACGCTAAGGTTATAAATCGTTAGCAAGCTAAAAAAGAGAGTAGACCTCCTGAAAAAGAGGGTCTTTTTCTGTCCTCAAGAATTTACAATATCCCTCTAAAATATTCCAAGATATCTGTGTATTCAGACATCCTGTCTCTGGGTTTTTTTTAGGATTTATGGTGCCCCCCCATCCTGACAGCTTCTTACCCCTTCCTTTGTTTAGAGAAAAAGTATTTAAGAAGTTGGGGTTCCTCCATTCATGGCTGGAGGCTGGAGGCTGGCAGCTGGTGGCTGGCGACTGGATGCTGGACGCTGGATTCTTTAAGATGACAGTCTCCTCCAGCCCTGGGACCAACATGGATTCCTTGGTCCCAGTATATCTTTATCTCTGTCTGACTGGATAATTTGAGACGAGAGTCCTGTCCAGTCAATTTTACTCTCCCATTAATAAAATATTAAAAACTCTCTAATCTCTCTCCTGCCTCAGTTTCTCCAGCATTACAATAAAACTGCAAATTTTGTAAGAGCAGATATGCCAGCATAAGGAGAGTGTGTGGAATACAATAGGTCTTTAATAAATGTTTTTCGTATTAAATATTGCTAACCTGAATATCTACCCCTTTCTAAAGTATTTCTCCTCCAACATTATAAAAGCTGTTAATTTCTATATTACCATCAGAAAGTGGATAGGAACTTCTCCATCACTATCACTACCACCTCTACCATCATCATGATCATCAGTGTCATCAAAAGTAGAACTTACCCTAGACCAAATTATGAAGAAATCATTAGTCTTCAGCATGCTCCTTCAATCTATCTCTTTCTGCTGTTTAACTTTCTTGATATTATATTCCTTTACCTCCCAGAGAGCAAACTCTATAAGGGCAAGGATCATGTCATTTAATTTTTGCAGCTTTCTGAGTACTTAACACAGTGTTTGACCACAGCAGATGATTAATAAATATCTACGGAAGATAAAGTTTCCCATTACAAGCATGTAATATTTTCATGTGCCCTAGCTCCCCACCCTGATCATAAAGAAAAGTCACCTGATAAATTCACTTGCCACCATAATCATTCATTGATAAAATACATATTTTAAAAAATGCTGAATTGTTATACGCTAATAGGGAAGGAATGCAGAGAAAATGTTTCTGAATGAATAGCGTATGAAATCAACAGAGAGGTATGAGATGATTAAAGATGAAGTTTTTTTTTTTGATTGCTTCAGCTCAAAAATTAAGATTTTTCTGCACTCTTCTACTCTTTTCTTCTCTCCCTCTCTCTTTTCCTCTCCTCTTTTTTTGTTCTTTCTTCTCTCTTTTTTTCTTCCTTTCATCTACCCTCCTTCCCCCTCTCTTTGACTCTCTCTGTTTTTCTGTCTCTGTATCTATCTTTTCTCTCCCTGTTTTTCTCTTTCTCTTCTTGACTGATTGAATACAAATGTGCTTAATTTATTTCAAGCAGAGATAAAGAAACTCAGTTCCTGCTTAAGCGTCATTATTCACATATGATTATATCATAAATGGAAACTAGGTCTCTGAAGACAGCTGATCGATTAATCAGACCAAAAGAGCTTTTGCAATCTTCAGCGTGTTTATATGCAGTAGTTGTTTCCTTTACAAATTCAGATTGGCAAACTGGGGTGTTTAGTTGTTTTCTAGGCCTCTGAAAAGTCAAAGAGGCATTCTAACAGCATACCTAAAGAAAAATAATTAAAATGTTATCTTCTGTTCTGATTCTCCATTTAAGCTAATGTAGTCATTTCCCCCTTGTGTCTGAATCCTGTCTCTGAACCATTAAATCTCTATGCTTGAGGAAAAGCAAGAAGTCACTTTACCCTTTCATGTGTCTTGTCATTGGCAAGAACTGAAGTTCACACAACCCAAATGTTGCAGTCCAAGCAGAATTGTAGAAGAATCAAAGAATCATTGTAGTTCAGAGCTGGAAGAGAACTCAGAGGACATCGACTCTGATCAGGAATCTCTCCTAAAAACTCCCAACAAAATCCTCTGCTTAAGAACCTCCAGAAAAGGTATATACTATATGTACTGAGGCAGCCTGTTCAAATTTTTGGATGCCTTTAATTATTAGGCATTTCTATATATAAAACAGATGATGACTCCTTATAATTTTAAAAACATCACTCCAAATTCTGATTCCCTGAGGTAAAAATAAGTTATCTTGTTTATTTGTTATATATACTTATATGAATACATGTGACTTCTTTCAAAAGATTGTCAACTTCTTGGTTTTAGACCTTGTTTCATTTCTTTCTATATCAAGTACTTACAATAGTGTCTAAAACAAAATTCATGCTTGTTGAGTGATTCTCCCAATAAATTATCACATTTGTGAGGATAACTGGACTACTTTGTGTACCTGCCCCACCCACCAGTGTTGTCTCTTCTAATATAATATGTCTATTTCTACTCTTAAGGGAGAGGACAAACTTGCTGCATGATTGCCCTCCTGACTCATTTTCTATCTTCCAATCAAATCCTTTCTCACTGTATTAGATGTACAGTTACTGTCACTTCCCCAGCTCCATTTACTTCAACTTATCTTGTTTCCAATTCTACAAAGAAAGAGGATCCTAAGAGAAGGAATAATTTTAGACAAAAGATGATGAATTCATTTTAAGGCATATTGAGACAGAGACAGACAGACAGAGAGACAGAGAGATAGAAGACAGACAGAGACAGAGAGAGAGAGACAGAAACAGAGAGACAGAGACACAGAGAGACAGAGACAGAAACAAAGAGAGAGACAGAGAGAGACATACACACACAGAGTAACCATTTGAGAATTGAGCATTAAGGAATAACTAAACTACATTTAAAAGAAAAAAAAGTGACTTGTGAAATGACAGAGAAGTTATATCTAAACAGTTAGAGTACTCTAGTGTAACATAATCCAAGAAATGGAAGTATTTTAAGGATGACAGATTGTGGCAAATGTAGAGAGATTCCAGACTGACCTTGAGGGAGAGAAAATGAAGAGAGCAAGAAAAATGGTGGGAAGAATTAAGGTAAGATAATGTCATAGATTGAAAACATATGTAGACTATTATTTACAGAAAATTTTCAATGAGAAAGGGGTAAAATGGCGTCTAAAAAGGATACTAGAGTCAAAGAAAGAGGGGGACAACTACATTTAGGGTAAGGTGATTTGAGTGAGAGTGAGAGAACAAAGCATTTCACCCAAATATTGCTAAAAGTTTAGAGCTTTTCTTTCTGTGAGCAATATTTCCTCCGTCATTCCTTAGTTTCATCCTTATTCTTCCCTTCTCTTCCTGTTTTCCCTTCCCTTGCCTTCCCTTGCCTTCCCTTCATTTCCTTTCCCTACTGTTTCATTCCCTCCTTTCTTCCCTCCTTTTATAAGCAGTGTATTTAATTTTTAACAAAATTTTTTATTTAGCACAATTTTTATACAAAAGGATAGAGAATTATTACTATTGCATGTTCATAACATAAATAAATTTTTAAAAAGTGTTTTCCAGGATATTTGAAGACTTGGGTAATTTCAATTAATCATATATATTGGTTATGAAAATAATCATATATAACTCACTTGGATTATAACCAAACTGAGAAAATATACTTACTCCTGAAGTTCTACTGAAATAGTTGAATCTTTGATGATTTATTTAGAATGCTCTTCAGAATTTTACAGTGCCTCATGGGTGATCAGCACTATTCAATTCAATGATCATTTATTAAGTGACTACTACTATATGCAAAGAATCAGGCTAGACACTGGGGACACAAACGTGAATCAATAAACTGATTCTACTAAAAAGGATATGGCAAATACCCTTGTTTTTTTATGTTGTAAAAGTATATACATGGAGAGCTCTAAACTGAGTCTGAAAGATTTGAGGAGGGAAAATTTCACTTTAGCTAGAGAGACCAAATGGGGATTCATGGAGGCAGAGTAGCTGAAATGTAATCCTCAAAGAAAAAGTGCATCTTTACTACACAGCCTGGACAAAGGTGTGGTGGCAAGAATGTCAAAGATCCAATTGGAATATATTAAATAATCCATTAGTAGAATGAATAAAGGAAAAGAGTGTTAGATAAGACTGGAAAAGCAAGTTGATGTTAAATTATAAACAACTTAAGCATTATGCATTTTATTAAGTGGACTATCAGGAAAACACTGAAGTTATTTCTAAGTAGGGCATCAAGGGAATCAATCCCATGCATAATGAAGAACATCTGACAATAGTGTCAAGGTTGGATTGTAGAAGGAGTGAGTTAGGATGCAGGAAGGTCCAGTTAAGTTATTGTTACATCAGATGAGAACTAATGAGGAATAGAACTAAAATCTGGTCAGTTAAATAAAAAAAGAGAGAAGGGAGTATTCCTGAGAAGTCATGGGAAAGCAGAATTCATGATACTCAACAATTTTTCTGCAGAAGTGGGAGATAAAAAAAAAAAAGTAAATAGTCAAAATTAATCCCAAGATTTCAAGACTGAATGTAAGTGCAAGTAAAAAGACTTTGTGTTGATAGAATATAGGGCAAAGCAACTATTAAAGTGTTATTATTTTTCAAGGTTTATTTAACTAATATTTCTGGATGTCTATCCTAGGTGTTGTGGTGTTGCCATAATGGAGAAGACAATCTCTTCAAGTTATCAAATTGTGCATACCCTTTGATCCAGCAGTGTTACTACTAGGCTTATATCCCAAAGAGATACTAAAGAAGGGAAAGGGATCTGTATGTGCACGAATATTTGTGGCAGCCCTCTTTGTAGTGGCCAGAAACTGGAAACTGAGTGGATGCCCCTCAATTGAAGAATAGCTGAATAAATTGTGGTATATGAATATTATGGAATATTATTGTTCAGTACGAAATGACCAACAGGATGATTTCAGAAAGGCCTGGAGAGACTTACATGAACTGATGCTGAGTGAACCGAGCAGGGCCAGGAGATCATAATGTACTTGGCAACAATACTATATGATGATCAATTCTGATGGACCTGGCCTTCTTCAGCAATGAGATGAATCAAATCAGTTCCAATGGAGCAGTAATGAATCAAACCAGCTACGCCCAGTGAAAGAACTCTGGGAGATGACTAAGAACCATTACATTGAATTCCCAATCCATATATTTTTGCCTGTCTGCATTTTGGATTTCTTTCACAGGCTAATTGTACAATATTTCAGAGTCTGATTCTTTTTGTACAGCAAAGTAACTGTTTGGTCATGTATACTTATTGTGTATCTAATTTATACTTTAATATATTTAACATCTACTAGTCATCCTGCCATCTAGGGGAGGGGGTGGGAGGAAGAAGGGGAAAAATTGGAACAAAAGGTTTGGCAATTGTCAATACTGTAAAATTACCCATACATATAACTTGAAAATAAAAAGCTATTAAAAAAAAAAAAAGGACACAATCTCAACCTTCATGTCATCTGTACTGTTGACTCAATTATCCAATATAGAGAAAAATGACCTAATCTTCATTTTGTTATATTAAGGTCATTAAAATTACTTCTAACTGCAATTTTATGTCTCATGAAATTTTTGATGGCTTTTTCAAAATATAATGAACCATATTCAATTGTGAATATGTGAGTATGGTGACTCAGAGGACTGAGGCAAAATATCCTCTCAATATCTTCCTACAAAGGGACTCAGTGATAACTTGTTTAGAAATATAAACAAGCAAATATGATGTTGCAGACAGGCAAAACAATATCAAACAAAATTTCAGGTGGAGAAATTTCTTCTAGATGTAATCAAACCAGCAAGATCCTTGCATAAGTACAATCCATTATCTAAAGCTCTCAAGCTAAAAACATCAAACTCTCCTAAAAGATGCCCTTTATTTTCATGTAAATAATTTCCTTAAGTTCTCCTCTCTAATGCACAGTTGGAAATATAATTTAAATAAACTCACTAGTGGTGAGTGAGATACTCCAAAGAAAATTCGGCCAACAGAGCCTAAAATCCCTAATGTTCTAATTAAAAGTGTGTTAAATAATGCTGTACTTCATTTTTTTTACTTCCTCAGGTACCTCACACTGGATCAAAAAACAGAGAGCGTTTAATGTTTTTTCACACATTTTCCACACATTTCAATGGCTTTGCTTCCTAGGGTGATCTATAGAACTGTTTAGAAATTAAATCCAAATGAAGAATCTCCACACAGGCAGCCAGGTTAGAATAGTTGTTGAGCTAAATTGAGAAACAGGAGGTCTTATTTCAAAAACTGGCTTGAACACTTATTAGTTGACATATTTCACTCCATCTCTCCAGTTTCAGTTTCCTCATTTGCAGAATGAGGACACTCCTCTTTGTACTGCTTACTCTACAGGGCTATTGTGAACATAGCCCTTATAAACCCTAAAGCATTAGAGAAATGAGAAATATTAGTTCTTACAAAAGAAAGAATTTCTTTGGTTTCTGGCAAAGAAAGAATATATTCTTAGAACAATCAACTGTACTAATTAAACACTGTTTTACCCTTGAAATATGAATGCATACCTAGTCCAAAAAGTAGAATTACATAGAATCTTACTCAAAATTAATGTAGTAAATGAAGTGAAACATTTGACAAGTTTATAGAAAATTCAAGCTACTTTTGCCTTTCTATTTTTTCACCTACCATGTTACATTATGAGAAGTAGATGATGTAATTCTCAAGGAAGGTCATTATGAAAACTGTCTTTTGTGTGTGTGTGTGTGTGAACATTGTTGCAAGAACAAATTGTTTATGTGTCTGTATACATCTTGTTCCTACATAGTTATTCACCTAGCTCTGTAAGTTCCTTGATAGCAGGGACTGTGTTTTGGCATTCTCTGCATTCTTAGCACTTGATATATTGCCTGGCACATGGTAGGTGCTTAATAAATGTTTATTGACTGACATTGAGCTGATATTTCATTCTCAGTAGAGGGAAACATTGATGATGAGCTTATGGAAATAATGCCAAACTGGGACAAAATTGACCAGTCTTGGCTCACTTCTTTCTGTGTCCCATTGCTGATTTTTCTACCTCAATCCCTTCCCATTCCAACTTTTGAGCCCTCTTTTTATATGTTTTTTTTTCTTCATTATAATATAAACTCCTTTAGCCTTATGGCTGTCCTTCCTTTTGCTTGTATTTGTTTATATTGTTTTTCATACAGTAACTAGAACATAGTAAACACTTAGAAAATAGTCTATCATCTCTCTACCTTGCTTATCTATCTACCCATCTATCATCTATCTGCAATAAGATCATGTATATAATGCTTTAAGAGGTTTGCAAAACACTTTACAATTATTGTCTTTAATCCCCACAACAACCCTGTTGGGTAGGTGCTATTATAATCCTCATTTTATAAATGAGAAAACTGAGGAAGGAAGAGGTTACTTGACATGCCCAGGATCACAGAATTATTTTAGTGTCCAAAATTAGAGGTAAACTCAATTTATTCAACTTCAAAGTCATGGTTCTCTTTAATCTACCACCTAGGTGTCATATTCATCTTTTGTAGTAACTTTTGCAGCATGTTTAACCTAAAGAACTTTAGACCTAAAGAAGCTGTATTTCCTATCTTTTAGGTTTGAAATTTCATTTAGAAGAGGTATTCATTTTTTCTCTTGGCTTTCAGGGAAGAAGGAGTAATAAAGTTGGTTTGGGGAAGCATAAATAATTATTAAGGGGAAAAACAAACCATAAAAAAAGTTTTTCTATCATTAGAGTTTCCCACAAGTAGAATGGATGTCTTAGACAACTTCGTGAAAATGTTTATGTGTCAGGGATGTTTTAGAACCTGCTCAAGCACAAGTTTCTAGACTCATCAAATCAACATTACATTTAAAAGGGATCTCAACAACTACTGATTTCAACCTATATTGGAAATGGGGTCCATTTTCAGTTGTCTTGACTCATGTCTTGCCACTGGAATCCAATTCCTCTGGAGAAGAAGATGAAGCTGATGACTTTGCAAAGTCCTCTCTCACTTAAATTCAATTCACTTGCAAGTCAAAACATCACTTTCCATGTTATTGGTGCTATTCAAGAATTAAGGACAAACAACAAATCAGACACAAAATATACACTACAACATACTTGATGTATATTATAACTCCAAATTGAATACCTCTCATAAAAGGGAACTTACATTTCCCAAGTCAGATAGTCTTTGAAACAGCTCTAATTAGAATTTGTTTTTTCATATTGAACCTAAATATTCATCTTTATAGATTACATCCATTTTTCTTTGTTAAAAATCAAGAGACATTTATTAAGCACGTATTATATATAATGCCTTAGAAGGGTCATATAAAACCAAACTGTATCTTATCCTCAAAGAGATTACTTTCTATTGAGTTATATTGAAAAATGGATCAAATCCATCTGAAATGTTTCTTCTTGTAATTCTACCTCCAAAAATATCAATATAGTAGTAGCATCTTTGTATATCAAATATAATACAAATCTTTTTTTGAAGAGAGGAAAACTGATTTTAAGCAATGTACCTTGAAAGGAGATAGGTGGAAGCTCACCTGAGAAACACTGGGAAGAAAAACTTAAGAGAAAAAGGATCACATAGGTAAACACACATAAATATATTAAAAAGAGAGAGAAATGAAATTAATGGTGTGACAAAATGAGGACACTGGGATTCATTTTTAAAGGAGAATGAAAAGGAAAAGTCTTAAAGCTAATCAAGGATGAGAAAAGGAAGGAGAAAAACAATAAACCAGCTCAGGATGTGGGAGCACACTACAAATAGGCCCTCAGATGACTACAAAATTTGGAGAGAAGTTTTAAAAGAAAATTAAGCATAAGAAGAAAAATACAACATATAAAGAAAATGATATAAGAAGACTAAATAAAGCATATCTTTTCAAGCACAGCACATAAGGTACAAGAGAAGGGGGAGCAAGGGGACCTGTTTGCTGTGTACTTGGCTAGCCATCTAAATGAATGTCATGGCATAGTGATCAGAGAAAAGAAAGAGATACAAATATTGGAGCTGTTGACAGACTTCCAGAAAACTGGGGAAGGAGAGAGGGAGTTTGGAGGGTATAAAAAGTAGAATGGAAATCATATCAATGCCAGAAATGTTGATCAAAACATTTTAACAAATCACCAAACCACAGGACTGTGATGCTTTAAAGAGGAGAAATCTTATGAACTTGAAGAATAAAGGAAGAAAAATAAAGAATGGAAGGATGTTGCCTGTAGATAGATCTTTTCTTCATTTTCGGCCACAGGTCTGAATCTTACCAGACATCCATGCAGCAGATCAACAATACATAGAAACTGAATAGGGCAAAAGATAATGGACAGAATCAACATTAGGTATGGGAATAAACCAACAGAAGCTACCTGTCAGTGTCAGGGTGGACACTCTGGCAGAGGACCTTGAATATCCAAATAAAGGGCAATATGTATGGAAAAAAATACTTTGTTTCTTCCTATCTAGTGTCCTTCATCTATAGTATAAAAAAATATTTTCCCAAGAAAATCCTGTGCTGAAGCAGGGGAAGAGGGAAAGATAAGCAGTCCCATTTCACAGAAGATAATTCATGGCAAAAATACATCTGAGTGTAGCAGAAGGAGTCCTGTAATTATTGGCAACTCATTGTGCCTCACAGCCTCATTTCATCATTTGTAAAATGAGAATGAAAAGTAGATACTGGAATAACAGATAAAGGGATAATCTTGGAGTCAGAAGTTCTAGGCTCAAATTTTGTTTTTTACTCTTATTATGCCGTATGACCACAGGTTAGTCACAAAATATCTCAGTAGAAACAGACTGTTTGCTTTAGAATAGAATTAGGTAGAGGTATATGCCACCCATCAATGTTTTGAGATAAGGACTTTATAAACATTTATGTGTCATACAAATTAGACCTATTAGAAAGAGCAGATATAGCTTTGACCTGTCCAGAATAAATAGTCCACAGCAGATACTCAGTTGGCATTGCATGCCCCCTAGCTGACAACGACAGTATTAGAGCATTGTAAGTTGGTACTCAATACATTTCATTAATAGATGGAAATAATGATACTTTTTCAGGAAGAGTCTGGTTTGTAAAATTTCAACAGATGCAAAATATATAGGCAGAGCTGATTCTTCCTTGTCATAAATATAAATGGGCAAAAATATATTGCTTGGGATGATTTTTTAAAAAAAATAATTTTGTGTCATTCCCCCCTCTCTTGTTTGTGAAGGTGGAGGACTCTTGAATGTGGAACAGTTTATATGTATCAGGCTCAGTTAAATGTGCTGGGAAATTTTGCTGAATTGTTTTTTCCCATTGTTACAAAGATAGATCTTTGAGGAGAGAGGAAAAAAAGGATACATTGCCAAATAAAGCTTATGCAAAAACAGAAGCAGACTTTGGGGCTTCATCAGTTTTTCACCATCTCCATCCTTTAGTAAGTAGTAAGTATCTCTATGCTAGAGGGAGGCAAGCAAGTCTTCTTGTTTTTCTGATCAGGACTACAGGGCTAACACTTCTGGACATGAAGTAGCCTTGAAGAAAGGCTTTCAAGAAAAATGTGAATACCCAGAAGGAGCAGCTTTTCTCCTTTGTAAAAAAACTGAAGTGCAGCAATCATATCCGACACATAGATGAAGAGAATCGGGGATTAAGCAAGAGAATAAAAGCAAATGAAAGTGAGCCATCAAGCTTAAACAAGAGAAGGTGAGGGAAAAGAGGGTTATCTACATGTCACAAATTAACACATAAAGTTGACATGCTTCTGAATATATCTGTTGAGATATGTGTGTAATTTTAAAAAAATCTCTCAAAAATGCCTCTCTTCCCCCTCCGCCAAAGCCCCCCAACCAAATAAAAGCTTTACTGCAAATAGTTCTGTTATATGGTCAGTGCCCTGCACATCTGGCAGGTTCCATGTCAGTACCTGAATGCACGCGGAGGCTAATTATCATCATAGTGCTTTCAACCCTCCACCAATTTGAATTCTCAACTGAATATGCCAATTTAATAAGGAGGTGAAAGATCACATTTACCTCCCTTCATTGTTGGAACCACAGTGGAGCCCTTTATTCAAGAGAGGGAGTTCTGTCAGCTCAGGAAAAAAAAAAAGCCTTTAAAAAATACAGCAACTTTCAATCCTAGGTGGCCAATTAATGAGTTGCTGATTGGAAAGGGTAGATAAGAAAAACACTGTGGGAATCTTTGTAGCAACCAATGCCATACAATCTTTATCTTTTGGAAATATCTTTCAAGTCTTCTTTTCCTCTGTTCTCTTTTCCTCTCTTTTTGTCCTTTCCCTTCCCCTCCCTTCTCCTCTCCTCATTTCTTCTCTTCCCTTCCTCTTCTCTATCCTTTGTCTTCCCATTCTCTCTTTCCTTCCCCTTCCCTTCCTTTCTCTCTGTGTTCACAATAATCATGGAAATATAGAACATTGGAATCAGAAAGAACTTTAAAGAATATCTAATGATTTCATCTAATCCAGCATTCATGAAAAATAAATTTATTCAATGATAGAATCTCCACTAATACAATTATTAACAAGTGACAATAACTGTTACTGACTCAGAAGGCAGCCCAATTTATTTTGAAACAATCCTAAGAATTAAAAAGTTCTATCCTATGTTGAACTGAGAAATTTGGTTTCCTAGAACTTCCTCTTCAAGATACTGAACATGTCTATCAAAAAGCATGTCCTTTTCTCCCTAGGCCAAATGTTCATTTCACACTCATATAAAATAATTTTGAATCTCCTCATTTTTGCACTCCTCTTATAATTAAGTAGAATTAGGTAGCTCCCCACCTCAGAAAGGAACCTTCAAGCTAAAGACAAACAAGACTAATTTAAGACATCTTCATCATTGCAATTCTCTGTTCATTAAGATACAAGTTCCCTATTTCCTTGAAAATATATATTTCACAAAAAGCAAAAATTATTCTGCTTTTAGAGGATATACATATGAGACAATGATGCTTCTATGTGGAATAAACATTCAATAGGCACCACTTATTATTATTATTGTTATGTACCAAGTGCTGTGTTAAAAACTACAAACATGATGTCATTTGATTCTCATAACAACATTGTTGTTGTATTGATGCTATTATTAATTGAGAATAACTGATGTTATTATTCCGATTTTTAGATTTAAAAAACCTGAAACAGGCAGAAGCTAAATGCCTTGTCCAGAATCACAACTGTAAGTGTCTGAGGATGAATTTCAACATGGATCTTCCAAGCCCAGTGCTTCTTCCATTTTTCCATCTAGCTGCCTCTATGGAAACAACATTCATGTACATGAGCATAAAAGAATGGCAAGTTAACTCAATGCATTGACACAACTATTCCTCAACCTTATGGTCTTTCCAACATTCTCCTAAAACAGTCTGCCTTCTATCCATTCATACTCTGCTATTTCTTTTCATTCTTTATTGTCTCCTTGCCCTGAATCTTTCCCAATAATCAGGGCCATTTTTCAACTATGCCTCTTTTTAACCCCCTTTGGAGTTTTCTTGGAAAAGAAAACAGAGTGGTTTTTCATTTCCTTCTCCAGTTCATTTTAGATGTGAGGAAACTGAGGTAAATAGAACTAAGCAACTGTACCATTTAGCTGAAGTTCAATTTTCAGCTAATTTTCAACAAAAAAAGAAACCAAAGTTAAGATTCAAGACTTTTCATTTGGACCTAGTTTTTTACCTCCATATCTCAGGGCAATAAAAAAAAAATAACTGAACAATAACCAATTTGAGGGCTGAAGCACTGGATTAGAATTCTTTTCAACTGAGATTGTGTGTTGTATCTTCCCCCCAGGTATACTTGTGCATTGTTGTTTCTTGCCTTAATCAGTGTTCACCATGTGGCTCCTTTCTCCCTCATGAACAAGATATAGGACTCTACTCATGGTTCCATAATTTTGTTTTGATAATCAGCTTCATTGTATCTCATTATGTAGTGAGGGAAATGAATCCACAAATGGCTATGCAATTTCACTTTTCCCAATCTACCAGTCTTGAAGTTATCTTGGGGGATGATAAGGATGTCAATTATGATTGTCATCCTCTCAATAATCTACAGTAACTCTCACTGAACCCTATTTCTTTTAGAGGAAATTTTTTGTTTCATTTTGTTTTGTTCCAGATGTAACACAGAGAACTGAAGAGAATACTGTTCAAAAAATATGTTGTATAGATGTATAGAGGAAATAGCAATGGATTTGGAGTAATAAGATAGGGGTTAAATTTCACATCTTCAACTTGTGTAATTTTCGGAGTGGTTACTTATCTTCTTACCATAGTTCCTTCATCTGGACATTGAAAGAATTGGATTACAAGATACTATAGGCAATCCTTCATTTTGATAGCTGTGTAATCCTTTTTACTCAATTAATTGAATACTGTGTGGCAGATTTTTCATTGCATTTTGTGTCAAAAACAAGAACACCACCATAACTGCATCAGCATTCTGGTATGTCTTCTGAGTGAACTGAAAAGCCAAATAAAGCCCTCAACCTCACTTCTCCCTTCCCCCTTTCCCTTCAATCAATAAGAAAACTTTAATCAGTAAGCTTTGAGGAAACTCCTTACCTTGTGGGTACAGCATTAGTCTAATCTTGGTTTGCCTTTGCTTGCGTAAGTTTTGAACTTAATAGAGATTTTGTTGTTCAGGCATTTCAATCATGGGTGACTTTTCATGTTCCTATTTGAGATTATTTTTTGGCAAATTTACTTGAGTGATTTTCCATTTCTCTTTCCAACTCATTTTATAGATGGGGAAACTGAGGCAAAGAAGGTAACATAACTTGCCTACGATCACACAGGTAGTAAGTGTCTAAATAAGGCCAGATTTGAATTTGGGTCTTTGACTCCAGGCCTGGAGCTCTAACCACTGAGTCAATTAGATACCCAGAATAGAGATGGGATTATAAAAAAGGGGAATGACACTTCATCAGGTTGCCTTGGTGAACAATAATCTGTTGCCTCTAGACCAGTAACAAGAATATGAAAATTTGCTTTTTGCAATACAGCTTATTAGATACTGCCACAATATGCTTTACATTGATGCAATATATCTTATATTAAAACATAACAGGAATAATTTTAAAGAACAGACTGCAGGAATTTTAAGTCCTCTTGTCAACTGCAGAGTCATTTTATAATACTATCTACCTGAAGCCTTCACTACAAATATGAAAGATGAGACTGAAGCTTAAAGATTATGCTCTGCTTCATTTGTTCTAAACATTAAATGGGATAGAACACTGGATCTGGAGTGAGGAACAAGTTGAGTATAAATCTTCCCTAAAGTATTTATTCCTTGGGTGATCCTGGACAATCCCTCTAAACCTTGTTTTCCTTGTCTGTAAAATGGGAATAATAATAGTATTTGCCTGTTAGGGCTGTTGTGGGAATAAAAGGATAATATTTGTAAAACACTTAAAACATCTTAAAGTGCTATGTAAACGCTGCTTGTGATTTATTAAATTTCTATGTAGCTAGATGTATGCTTTCAATATTACATATTGAAAAGGTAAATTAGAAGAAATAAAAGAAAAGAAAAGAGTTATCTATTTGAAAAAAACCTAGACTTGTAATCAAGACTTAAATGGATTTGAATCTTTTCTCTGATTCTTACATTATAATTTTAATCAAGTCACTTAATTTTGCAAAGCCATAGTTTCCATGTATGCAAATGAATCAATGCATCAACAAGTTTAGGAAACTGCTGTGATCATCAACAAATGTATGAGTGACTATGCAAAATAAAGGCAGAATTTGTATTCAGAGGATCTGAGTTTGAATTTCAGCTGAATAAAAGCTATGTGAACATAGGAAAGTATTTTAATCTTCCTGGATGTTAATTTCTTCATCTATAAGACAAGGGATAGTATAGATTACAACTAAAGTTTCTTTCATTTCCAAATCTGTGACACTGTGATATTATAGCAGTATACAAATATCAATCAGCTTTTATATATTATATCATAATATTTACAAGTGAACTTATTGATTTATAAAATATAAGAAGGAAATTTAAGGGAATAGACAACAGAAATAACTTTGATACCAACTACAAAAATTTTATCTAGAATGATTAACATACAAATAAATTATCTCAAGGAGAATAAAAGAGCCCAGAAAAATGTTTTAGTTGACAAACATCTAACTTATTTACTAGCCAGAAAGATATCTCATAAAGCAAGAGAGAAACAGTAAAGGATAACGCCATTTTAAAGAAAGCTTGGCAAGATAACCAACTAAATAAAGTCATGCCAGGGCATTCAAAGATGAAAATGGAGGGATTACAAATAGAAAAAAAAATGGAAAAGATTTGGCCAAAAGTTGAATTTCTCTATCAAGAATTGTTAAACTCCCAGGAGGACCTAAGTTCCAATTTGGTCTTAGACACTTAACAATTCCTAGCTTGACCCGTCCACCAGGTCATCAAAGTGTGGGTCCTGAGGTGGACATTTGTCTGTAAGGCTAGGCCTGAAAAGGGATGGGGTTAGAAATAAGGAGGGAGACAAGTTGGGGTGAAACAAAGTCTCAGTTTAATGAGTGAAGAGGGTTTAGTTAAATACATTTCTGAATGGGGGGTTGGAATGTAAAGAATGTTACACCAGATGTGTGGCAAACATCCTGGAGCCTAATCGTTATCTTCCACCTGGGCTGATAGGGCCAATTTCCTGGGACACACATCATCTTGTCTCAGGAGTTTAGGATGTATAGTTTGTTTACGATAAAGTTGTAGCTTCAGAATTTATGCGCAGGCGATTACATTCTTCTTTAGCTCTTTGATTCCAAGGACATGGTCTCTGGCACTAGCTCGTGACCCTGGGTAAGTCACTTAACTCCAATTGCCTCTCAAAAAACCCCCCAAAACCAAAAATAAACAAGAGTGAATTGTTAAACTACTACAATGTTGCTAACATAACAATTCTAGATGTGTTTATTAAGAAGATAGAAATGGCACTAAGAGAATAAAGTTATGAAAAGAAACCAAGACAAAGTACTTTATAGGCAATCAATACTGGAGGCAATACCATTGTGGGAATATTGTAGGACCAATACAAAAGCTACCTATAAAGAAAGTATATATTTGTATTTGGTTTCATACATTTATTAGTTATGTGATCCTGAAAAAGTAATTTGATCTCTTTTAGTCTTAATTTCTTCACCTGTATGATGAATTTAATAGTGCCTTCTTACAGATTTGTTGTATTTACATACACACACAAAAAAGAAACAACACACACATATATGTATATATAAACACATATTCATACATATATACAATTCTCTCTCTATATATATACACACACACATGCATTTATACACATACTTATACATATGATATCCATGTGCATACAGTGCCTTGAAAGCCATAAAGCATTATACAAAGGCTAAATATCATTATTTCTTATTGCTATTGTTGTTGCTGTGTTGTCACCATGCTATAGCTAAAGCTATATAGATAAGAACTGACAGATCTTTCACTGAGTTGTGATTACCTTTAGGAACCAAGGATCCATTCTAAGCCAGATAATATTGGGGTAGGACTACATTGAAGGACTTCATAGATGTCAGGCAACTATGAAATAATAGAAGGAAAGACATCTGACTCGAAACTGAATATTGGTGCTGATTAATCAGTGTGTTTCAGAAAAACACATTATGATATCTTTGATGTGTCCTTCAACAAAATGAAACAAAATATAAAAAAAAATCTAATTTGTCTCAAAAGCATCACTGTGAAATAGAAGAAAAGCTAATAATTTTAACCTCACCTTGAAACTGGGAAACTGAGGTAGTACAATCAAATAATTTGGGAATTATACAAGAAAGCTAATGAGGGATCGCTAATGAGGGATCCATAAGCCAAGGTTATATTTGTGTTTATAGCTTTAAAATGTGTAAAGTGGTCAATAAAAGCTGTGAGGAAGTTCTAGGCAGCAGATATAGTAAGAATACTGTTTTCTCACTAGTTTAGGCACTAAATCTGCCCAATTGACCATTTTGTTCAGAATGTCACACTGAGTTTTGTGGTTCCATCAGTAAAGAACATTATCTGTGCTGATATGACCATGTTACCAATAAATGAATGATCATAGACAAATTTTTATTCTTTTCCAAAGTGTGAACAATACTCTATTTGCATTATCAGCATGATGACCTACAGGTGAAAGTCCATTGCAATGATGAAAATGCAATGATAAAACATTATGATATTCTATTATTGGTTCTGTACCCCCATTCCTATTCATTCATTCAACAACCTTTATTATACACCTACTATGTGCCCAATATGCTTAGCTTTGGGAATACAGAGATTAAAATAATAACAAAACAAACTCTGAAATTGTAAGCTGAAGAATTTTGCTTTCTTTTTCATTTTAAAATTTAACTGTTAATTATTGCCTTTAGTTCCAAAAGTTCTCCTTCCCTCTCCTGCTTCCCCTAACCATTATTAAGACAAGCAATATGATACTGAATGAAGCAATCTATAGAATGTCAGGGTTCAAGTTAGAAAGACATCATCTTGAGTTCATATGTGGCCTTAGACACTTACAAGGTATGTGACCCTGGACACATCACTTAACCCTGTTTATCTTAGTTTCTTCATCTGTAAAATTGGATAGAGAAGGAAATGGCAAACCATTTTAGTATCTTTGCCAAGAAAACCCAAATGAAATTAAAAAGAGTGGAATTTGATTGAAACAACTGAAAACACACTCTTGGTAAAACTACAAACTAGTCAACCATTTTGGAAAACCATCTGGAATTATGCCCAAAGAACTATAAAACTTTGACTCATACCCTTTGACTCATCAATACTGCTCCTAGGTCTACATTCTAAAGAAATCAATCAAAAGGGAAAAAGGAACCAATATATACAAAAATGTTTATAGGAATCTGTATTTTAATGAGGATGATTATATGTATTCAGGTATGTAAATGTAGATCAACTACATTGTACTGTAAGTACAAAGAGATTTCAGGGAAGGATGCTAGCAACTGAAGGAAGTAATTTATTTCCACAATAATTATTCAAGTCTTCATTTTCTAATGATGGGATAGATTGGAAAGAGTGCCATTATGGGTTAAGAGACTTGAGTTCAAGTCCTTCTTTCATCATTTTTCTAGCCCTGTTAGCTTAGAAAAATCATGTATCTTTCAGTCTACTTAAAATGTATGGTGTGATGGATTGCATACATGATTTGGAGTCATGAAGTCCAAATTTGATCCTTTTATCTGAAACTTACCTGTAGGATCCTAGATAAAAAACAAAAAAGCAAAAAAACAAAACTGAACCTCCATTTTCCCAGGGAGACTCTCTAGGACTTGTCATCTCATGGTTTGTTGTTTAGTCATTTTAGGAATGTCTGACTGTGACTCCTTTGGTGTTCTTATGTAGTTTACCATTTCCTTCTCCACCTCATTTCACACATAAGGAAACTGAGGCAAACAAAGTTTAAGTGATTTGTCCAGGATCACACAGGTAGTAAGTGTCTAAAGCCAGATTTGAACTCAGGAAGATGAGTGCCCCAGCACTTTATCCACAATGTCATCTCAGCATCCCAAAATTTGTCATGGAATAGTCAATGAAATTGAAATGGAAGAAGTAAGAGAAAACCTATTTTTTAAGTATCTGTGATATGTTAGATATTGCCTTCTATGCTTTATAAATATTACCTAATTTGATTTTCACAATAACCCTAGTTGAGGAAACTAAGAAAGACAAGTTAAGTGACTGGCTAAGTTCACACAGCTAGTAAATATATGAAACCACATTTGAACTCAAGTGTTTCTAACTGGGTCATATGCTATTCTCTGAGACACCTAGCAATTAGTAGAGTTTGAAGGAACCCCCACTCCAGAAGGTCCCTATGTTGGAAAATTCACAGATCCCTTGTGAATTTTTAATATTTCTTTGGAGCAGAGAGAGTGAAGGGAAAAGGTAAAAGAGGAGGCAGAGGATATTATAGATAGATAGTGTCATGGAAACAATGAATATGAACTTGGACAGACTTTGATAGATAGTGAATAATACAAGGACTTGACATGCTATAATGCATGAGGTCAAGAAGAGTTGCACAAGATTGAATGACTGAACAAGAGCAGCAAATATTACTTCCTTTCTTGCAAATTGAGTTAAGAATATGTGTACCACTCCCCTCACAAACATTATGAAGAAAAGCTTTGAAATGTGTGTTATAATCTCTTTGTTGTTCTGAATACCTATTATTTTTACCTTTTTTTTAACTTATTTTTTTATTTATTTTGCTTATTATTTTCTGATAAGATCAATTTGAGGCAAAGGATCAGGAAATGCATGAGAGAATGACTAAAATGCAAAAAAAAATAAAATAAAACTATTCTTTTAAGAATGATATATATATTTAAAAAGTGTTACTTCCTCATATCATTTTCAAGTGGTAACTAAACACTTTCAGCCACTATATACAATCATATTTAAGTATTCAAAATTAAGTAAATTAAAAGATACTTTTTATTCCCAGCATGCATCTTTGAGACAATCACCATCAAATGGTATTTACTTAATACTATCTTGCTTTTGGAAGAGGCATCAGAGACTGAACCTTGAATAAATCTCAGATATTAAGAAACTATAATATGACATTCTATATTCTCATACTGCTTTTCCTATAAGCCACTTTTTAAGTTGTTAAAATGTAATCACTAATAGACTTACTCTGTGGAACTAATAGTCTCAGCCTAAGCAGGAAGTGGTGATATCTATATTTACTAAGTACAGTATGTAAACTGACAGTAATCACTTTGCTCCCTTGCACCAAAAATAATAATAATAATGTGGCTTTGAGAATCTGCCCTAAGAATTAAGTTGGTACATATTCTCACTGTCAAAAGCAAAACACTTCACAAAAATTAACTGAGGGTGAAATTGAAATTGGAGAAAGCCATATCTCTCAATAGATGATTCTCATCTTTAAGGAAGAAAGAAGAAGAGAAATCCATGGGATTCTTGATTTGGATCTGTAGGAAAACAAAAGGTAATTGATTCTAGAATCCTTATTTTGCAAATGGGGAAACTGAAGCCAAGAGTACAAAAGATTTGCTCATTGACCCTCAATCATCAAGCAACATAGGTGCTAGATTTCACAGTAGTTAGAGAGCTGGACATGGAGGCAGGAAGCACTGATTTCCATTCAATCTCAGACACTTAAGTGCTCTCTAATTTGGTGTAATCATTTTGTCTGTTTCAGTTTCCTCAACAATTAAATAGAAGTAATACTAGCACCTATCTACTAGAATTGGTGTGAGAATAAAATGAGGCAATATTTGTAACACTTTTTGCAAATCCTAAAGTTTCATAAGTACTAGTTATTATTATTGCTATTTCAACTTTTGATCCTTTTTAGTACAACTTTGGCAGGTGATAAACTGATACTCCCAATAATGGTAAACTTCCTGCTTCATGCATTAATTGTCATGTTATAAGGCAGATATATTATGTAAAAATGTAGAAAGACAATATGCTATAATAGAAAGATTACTGCATTTGGTATTAGAAAACTTGGGTCCATGATCCTTTATTTGTGATCCATGGAACCTTTACACAAGTCATTTTATAACTCCAGATCTGAATTTTCCTCATTCTTAAACTGAATAATCTTAAATGTATCTTTCAGCTCTTCACCTATGATTTTATATTAGTGATTCAAAGGAGTTAGAGTTATATAGAACAAATCACATTCATTCTCAACTACACAGTCCTCAATCTCCCCTGAAAAGGAAGGAGGAAAAAGAGAAAGGTAGCCCAGATACATTTGCCAAGCCACACCACAGAGAGTGACAAGTGCATTACACAAAGAATAATATAAGAAAGGGCCAATAGTATGAAGAACTAAATATCCAGTGAGAGGAGTAGCAATAAAATTCACAGTCTCTGATGGCCAAATTAAAACGCACAAAATAGTTAAGTAGCAATCCTAACTCAAGGACAAAATTTGATTTAAGAGATAGTATTGAGAATCTAAGATAGAACTCATAATAGGAGAGTGGTTATACAGATATAGGTTATATTTTACTCAAAAAAATAACATTTTAAAAAGGATGGAGGTATAGCATTAACTTAAGAAAATCCATTGATGCTAAGCAACTGAAGAACTGACAGGAAAGTATAATGGAGAATAGTTGGGTAAGAAGCAAGATTGGGAGATATAAAAATGATATTACCATGGTAGGATATTAAAAATATTCAGCAGACAAGATTGGAGAATAGGTCTGTCTCTGTCTTTTCTCTCTTGTCTGTCTGTCTGTCTGTCTGTCTCTCCCCCTTGTCTCTACCCGCCACACTCTCTCTTTCATGAAAACAGTGGACAAATCCATGACTAGTCCTAATGAAAATTTCATTCTTCAACAGATGGAGAAAGCAGCTCAGGGAAATAATAGTCGACATAATTTTGACCAAGAAGAGGGACTGGTTACTGAAATAGAAATGATGGGAACTTTGGGGAAAGCAGCCACTGCATCTTAGAACTAATGATAAGAAGTGGATGAAAGTCAGATATATTATGATATAATCCTGAGTGATTTTGGCAGAGCAGACTTCATATTATTTAGAGAATGAATGAATCGGATCCTTTGGTCAAATGTTCTATAGCAGATGATCCATAGAAAGCTCACAAGAATCAAGACAAAAGTTAACAATTCTGAAGATGAAAAGAGATGAGGGTAACTATGTAAGTAACTTTGGTTTCGCAAAGCTGTGCATAATAACAGTAACTGGTATTTAAATAGTTGAAATTTGCAAAATATTTTATGTGTATATGTATTATTTGAACTTTAGATAAGGAGAGGTAGATTTTCCTGACCCCACTTTACAGATGAAGAAATTGAGAACTAGAGAAATAAAATAGATTCCTCAAGTCAAATGAGTAACTAGTTTTTCTAGAAACTGTTTTTTAACTTAGATCTGATACTCTACTCACTATGACACAATACACTGCCTCTGTATACAAGGTGAAGGCAAGGTCAGATCCTGGATGATAAATATAAAAGATAGGCGCAGTTCTTGTGTATGCTCTCATTATCCCATGGCTAGATTATTTCAATAACTTGCTTAAACTCTCTGCCTCAATTTGTTTCTCAATCCAATCCATTCTACATTTAGTTTCCAAAGTTATCCTCTTAAAGTGCTTTTTTCATATCAACTTCCTACTCAATAAAATTTAGTCGTTCCCTATGACCTCTATGATCTAATATTAAATTTTCTTTTTGACTTTTTAAGCCCTTACTTAGCTTTCTAGATTTCTTTTACTTTCCCCATTCATTATTCTACAATCCAGGAGCACTGGACTTCTTGTTGCTTCATGTAAACAATATTTTATTAATGAATGACTTTTTATTTCCTATCCTCCATGCCTGGAAAATTCTCCCTCTTCACCTATATCTCCTTGCTTCTTTTAGGACTTTGCTTAAATTCTGCCTTCTGGGAAAGTCCTTTCTCTTCTCTCTTCTCAAGAATGTTTGAGTGTCTGCCAATCTAGAATTATGTGCCATTACACTGTATATATCTTGTATGTACACAGTTGTTTGCAATTTATCTCACATTAGACTGTTAGCTCCTTGAAGGCAAGTGCCATGTTTTTGCCTTTGTATCCTTGGTCCTTAGGGATATTTTATCCTAGTGCCTAGAACACAGTACAAGATTAATTAATATTGATTAAATGTTAGATTAATTAATATGTAAATCCTTGGAAGGAGAAGAGATAATGAAGGAAGCAATACACAACAGCACAAATTGTTTAAAATTATGCTTGTTAGCAAGAGAAAACTCAAGGAATAAGTAGGATTGTTTCAAAGGGTAAATGGGCCTATTAGGATCATAGAAAAAAAAGGGAAGGGAGGGAAAGTAGAACTAACCAATTTTAACTTTGCTTTTATCATCTGCATTAGAGAGTATGAGTTTTCACCTAGAGATGGCAGAATATAAAATGGTTTATTTGAGAATTAATTCTATCTAATTGAAATTTATAGTAAGGGCACAAAGTTACCTTCAAAAAGTTCAAGTCACCAAGTGTGTTAGAAATGTATCCAAAGAATTCATACACTGTGAGCTAGATAGACTTGCATATCTAGGACATGTTCTACACAGCCCATTTGAACCCAGTATTCTGAAAGAATAAATAAATATAATTTCTGATTCTGATTCACTGTCAATTATCTTTTTTAATCTAAAATTTATTTATTTTTAATATTCATTTTTAAAAATTGAGTTCCAAATTCTCTCTCTTCTTCCTATAGTTCCCCTATTTACTGTGAAGGCAAGAAATGTAATATCAATTACATATGTGAAATCATGCAAAACATTTTTCTTTATGTTAGTGATCCTTGAAAGTTGATAAATAAGGAAAGATAAGAGAAGTGTAATATTTTTGTAATTTTCAGAAAATGTAAAAGAATGAAACCCATGAATTTTTGGCAATGAGGTTGACTTCAGTACCTGATAAAATCCTGGAACGTTTGATTATAGGAATCATTAATGAGCATTTTAAAAAAGGACCAGGTGATCATTCAGAATTTTAATGGCACCATCAAGAACAGGTCATAGCAGACTAACCTCATTTCTTTTTTGACAGGATTATTATATTGGTAGATTAGCAGAAATGTTAGCAACATATTATCCCCAGATTTCAGGATGACATGACAAAAAACTTTCATATTAACCTTCTGTGCATCTGAAAACATCTTGCTTCAATAATAGTATATTTTAGATTAATTGAAGTTAGGTAAAATTTATAGAATTCATATTTAGACTGTTGGGGACAGGAAGACATGTTTAAGATATTCTTCCCAAATAGGGAGTGCTTCTTTGGTCAGCTGTGTATTCTTCTTTGGAATTCTGATAACAAAAGTTTGTTGGCCACTGACAAGATATTTTGTTAAGGAGAAATTTATTTGATAATAAGTTGGATTATTTGGTTTCCAAAGACCCTTTCAACTCAATATCTCTGATTTTGTGGAATAATATAATACAACTATTAATTAAGTAGATTATATTCCAAACCAATGGGGGGAAAGTGATTTTAAACATTATGTTCCTATACAATCTTTTTTTCTATAATACTAAATATCTAAAAAGATGGGTCCTGAATTTCAGTGATTTTTTCCTACAATTTAGATTTATTCAACTTAGATTATACAATCTAATTTATGATTTCTGTTATGATGGATTCACTTATGACTTAACTATCAATGTATATTCTCCAATATTCTTCTTCTTACCTTCACGAGATAAATAATTTGACACTAAAATTGAGTAGTAACTTGACATGAAAAATAAAGTATGATTCCTAGCCACCATGGCTTCAAAAAAAATATTTTTAACATTGTGTACTTCTATTGCCAACTATTTTAGTAACCTGTTAGTTCAGGTCCATGCTATGGTTACCGTAATTTGATATAGCCTCTGTTAATGTCTTTGTGGATAGATTTTAGAATTGTAAAATAGATAAGACCAGTAAGTATACTCAGTGATGGAAAGATAAGATCCAACAAGTGGTGGCTCATAGATTGATTTTGTCCACCTGAGAATTCACTCTATTATTGACCATAATTTAAGATCTTTGATAGTGACATGAATGAGGGCATAGATAGTACACTTATCAAAATATGAATTTCCTGCTGTTTCCCCATTTTATTGCCTTTAGTCCTGTAATCATTATTATCCCCATCCCTTAATCTTGATTTCACCTTTCAGTTCCCTAGTTCTAATAAGTGAAATTTTGGAATTGACTTGCTTAGGACCAAGCATCTATAACACTTTAAAGCCATCTCATGCATCATGATCCCTCTCCCTACACTTTTAATTCCTTTGTATGTGCTATCTTCCCCATCAGAAAGTTCCATAAAAGTTAGCCTTAAGACTGTCTTATATGTTTATATTTGCAACTTGAGCAATTAGCACTGTGCCTTGCATTTAACAAGAACTTAGAGGAAAGTTTGTGTTTTATGTTTTTTGTGTTTTTTTTTTTATCAATGTATGACATGAAGCTATGAGGGCTCTATTAGGTTATAGAATCATTATATAAAAAATGTCACTAATTTACCAAAAATAAAAAAATGCAATATTTTATTTTTCATTAAAAAAAGATACAATATATTTTAAAGCTTGATTAGAATATGATCCTCAGTAAATTGGCACAATTATTATCATTATTTATTATGTAAAATGCCAAAGCTCTATTTTTTGAAATTGTTGGTACCATTTGGAAAATATTGTCTTGTCTTCAAATTAAATAGAAAAAAAAATAGGACCAAGAAATCTTTCTGTGCTAAAAAAGCAGAAAAAAGATACACTCACTTTGTAGCACTGAATTATTTACATTCCAAGAGAAACATTCCCATCTTGTGGACATTGATGGCAGTGCCATTCAAGATCTTATTGACTGTGTTGCATTTTCACAACTATAGACATACAGAGTCTCTGCAACTATTGATTTCAATTAAATTTCAATTAAATAATAGGCCCACTATTTGAGCATTGTGATAAGCTTGGTTCACTCTGAAAGTACTTGAACCTATAATACATGCATATACACACAAGCATAGGAGAATAATAGCATATAGAATGTATATACACTATATGTGTATGTCTACATATTTACATATATGCAACAGATGAAAATGGAACATAAGAATTTGTTCCTGAAATATACATTATATATGTATACACACACACACACGTCTATGTATGTGTGTGTATGTTTCTATGTGCATATGAGAGAAAGAAAATCTAATATATAGAGAAAATCTATAATATGTATATATTATATATGAAAATAGAACATGAGGATTTGTTCTTGAATATATACATATAAACATATGTGTGTGTGTCATAATGCCAAATATGAAAGATTATTCCATTTTTTTCAAAGAATCTGATAATGATGTGGTAGAAAGCAGAACAAGGGCTAGAATTATAATGTGGGGTCTGGATTAAAATCTTGGGACATACCTGATTTCTGTGATCAATAAATCAATCCACAGACATTTGTTAAGCCTTTACTATAAGTCAGGTATTATGCTAACAAATGATGGCACAAAGAAAACTGAAACAAACAAAATAGTTCCTAGCTCAAGGAGCTTATAATTAAATGGAAGACAAGACATACATAAACAGTTATTCATCAGATGTAAACAATATAGACAAAAAAATAACAATGTAGGGGAAGGAGACTGGAGTTAGGAAAGGTATCCTGGAGAGAGTGATGATTGACCTTTTTTTAAGGAAGCCAAGGATTATAAGAAGGGAGAGGATATGGAAGGGAACAATAATTTACTAAATGCCTATTATGTACCAGGAACTAAGTTAACACTTTACACATATTACCTTACATGATCCTCATAACACCTCTGTAAGATAAATGCTATTATTAGCCCCATTTTGCAATTGAGGAAAATAAGGCAGAAACATTTGTCCATGGTCACATAATATTTTTGAGGCCATATTTGAATTTAGGCCTTTCTAACTCCTCGTCCAGTACTCTATCCATTGTGCCCAGTGGTCCATCTAGTGCAGAGGTAAGGGTGATAGTAGGAGAGCATGCTAGGCAACAAGAACAATTATTGTAAAGGTTTGGACATAGGATATGTAGTATTTTTAGGAAGGCCAACAAATGGACCTATATGACTAGCCTGAAGAGAATATTTTTAACTTGAGTCTAGAATTTCTTTTCCTTCCTTCTCAACTTAATTTTTTTGAAATGGTATTTTATTTTTCCAAATACATGAAAAGATAGTTTTCAGCATTGACCTTTTAACAATCTTTTATTCAAGATTATTCTCCCTCTCTTTTTCCCTCTCCCTTCTTCAAAGAGCACTAATGTATGTAAAATGTATGCAGTTCTTCTAAACATATTTCTATATTTGTCATGCTGAGCAAAAAAAAAACAAATAAATAAGTTAGAAGGGGAAAAATGAGATAAGAAAAAAAAACAATCAAATGGACAAATAAAAACAAAAAATCCTATGTTTTGATCAATATTTAGTTTTTATACTTTTCCTTCTGGATGTAGATGGCATTTTCTATAACAAGTCTGTTGAAATTGCCTTGAATCATATCATTATTGAAAAGAGCCAAGTATATCACAATTGATCATCACATAATCTTGTTACTGTATACAGTGTTCCCTTGTTTCTGCTCACTTCACTTAGCATCAGTTCATGTGAGTCTTTCCGGCTTTTCCAGAATTAGCTTGCTCATCATTTTTTATAGAACAAGAATATTCTATTACATCCATATGCCATAACTTATTCAGCCATTCTGTTTCCAATACTTGACACTACAAAAAGGGCTGGTATAAATATTTTTGCACATGTGGGTACTTTTCCCTCTTTGGGATACAAACCCAGTAGAGATACTGGATCATAGAGTATGAACAGTTTGATAGCTCTTTGGACATAGTTAGGATTTTTGGAAATATAAATATATTTCAATACAATTTGTTTTCTTTTTAATGTTAGGCATTTTTTCTCATGCATTAGAAAGCATGATTCTTATGATTCCATAGGTTTCACCACATTTTAGAAAGGGCCTATGACATGAGGGGGGAAATGTTAAGATTCCCTTATATGGAGGCTGTAGAGGAGAGTAAAGCATAAGAAGAAAAAAGAAAGATAGAGGGGGTAATGGCTTTAAATGATCTTTCTGTTGATAACAAAGAACCTTGGGAGTTTATTGATTAATGAGGTGACATACACTGACCTACATGTCAGACTGGAGAGATGGTCCCTAGTTAAGACTATTTCCATAGAGCAAATGTGTAGTGATGAGGGTGTGGACTATGCCAGAGTTATTTGATCTTATTGATTTCAGTTTGTTTTCTGTAGAACTATAGTGTTGAAATAGATGATCTCTAAGATCTTAGGCAGTCAACAGCTTATTATGTGCCTTATTGCATTATTAAGGACTGGAGATACAAAGGAAGGAATAAAATAGTTTCTGTTCTCAGATACCTCTCAGTTTAATGATGAAGACAACAAGTAAACAATTATGTATAAAGAGAACATATAGCAAAAATTGGAAGTGATTTCTAAAGGAAAATAGTAGTATTAAGGGCTAACAGGAAAGACAACTTGCAGAAGTGCAGGTTGAAGTAAGAAGATTCCAGGAAAGAGGGACAGCCAGTGAATTTGCACAAAGTTGGGAAATAGAGCCACCTTTTGATAGCAGCAACAATGAAATCAGTGTCACTGGATTGTAGACTATATGAAAGGATGGAAGTAATTAAGGTGAAACAAAACAGGAAAGGTAGAAAGAGGTCTTATTATGAAGAGCTTTAAAAAACAAGCATAATATTTCTCTTTTATCATATAGAGATTCTTTGATCTTACCACCATTCAATTAATTTGGCATAAAGTAAAATTTAATCTTTGCTATTATATTGTCCTGATGCTTTGACATAGAGGTGATTGCATTTTCAAAGACAGTTCTAGTGAGACCTCCCAAGCTAGAAAGCTTTTGCATTTTGGCTTCATGACAGACTATCTGTTTGTCCTCTAAAGACAAGTCTAGCTAATTATGCATCTGCTTATTACCAAAAGCCAGACTCTAAATCATGGATTTATTTATTTTCAGATTATTTATTTAATTATTTTGCCTCTGCAAAATTGTCGTGAAAACAATGTTAAGAGTTGGAGGGCTTGGGATATGAGTTGATGGAGGAAGGACATGTACCAATGAAATTAGAGATCCTTGAAGTATTAAAATAAGTAAATTAATAGTGTGAGGCTTATTAGTCAATCATTTTACAATGTATTATTGTTGGGTTAGAAATCTCCAAGGGATATGGCCTTTTGAGCTGCCTTGTGAACTGCCACTAAAACATGATAGCTCTCCAATTCCCTATTGCTATGATAATAACTGACTTTACTTTGATGTTCTTAAGTTTTCATATTCCCTTTAGCTTCTCAGCTGGAAATAAATATGTATTAATTATTTTTCTGCCTCAATTTTTTTTCTTTAAAAACATTTTCTAAGAGAGATAGTTTTATAAAGAAATGATATAGTGAACACTAGATTTAGAAATGTTTGGAATCCTTTGGTTCTACTACAGCCTTTCTTTGTTACTTCAGGGAAGTTACTAACTTCTCTTAACCTCAGCATTCATCTATTAAATGAGATATGAGGCTCAAAAAATCTCTAAGATCCCATCAAGCTCAAAGCACTACGACCTCTAAATTCTACCATCTAATGAGCTCTGTCTGATGTACAGAATGTTCACTGTTAGATTTCTACCACTGGTGTCAGTGGTAGTAGTCAATGTAGTATCCTGGAGGAACATCCAGATCTGATTTTAATTCTTGTCACAGACCTGGCTCTGTGACCTTAGGCATGTTATTTCCCTTGTAACACCATTCTCTCTCTCCCCAGAGAAAAGTCTTGCCACCACCTGGTTCACAGTGGTGCCTTGAGGATTAATGAAGCAGTGTGTATAAACTGCAGGCTCTAGGAGATGAGCGCTTAACATCCTTGTGTTCTTTTGCTTGTTTCTACAATGCTAAAAGGTTCGTGTGAACAATGTTTAAAGGTGGGATGGATGCACCTCTTCTCCAACAGGAATGGAATTGCTATTATTATTTGTTACGAGCCATTAATGGTTCTGTATATTGGATTTTATCAGCCTCCTCCAGGTGATGAATGGGCTCACTAACACTGCACACTGCTCTCCCCCTTTCCTTCTCTTGGAGTATTTCCAGGCTTAGCACTGAACATTTTCCTATAACTCAGGCATAGGAGTTGGGTTAAGTCTCAGGCTTTTTAGCATACAGAAGAATAGGATTTTGCCACACAATTGGGGCATGATAGTATTTTTTCCAACACATGTGATAAAAGCAGTAAATGTGTACATTTCAAGCCTGTTGTCCACAGAGAGAATGAACTGAGTTTCCTAAAGTCACCTGCAGAACATGTTCAGTACTATTGAGTAAGCAGGGGTCACAGGACATACAAGATGAAGTTTAAGAACACAACAATATGCATTCATTATATTGATACAGAACATTTTAACCTGCTCCACTTCCACTTCTAGAATGTATACAAGGCAGGTGTAGGTGACAGGTTGCTGAACCTGGAATCAGAAAGACCTACATAAGAATGTTACTTCTTGCGACTTTGAATTCATGGATCCTCCCTGAATTTCTTCATTTATAAAAATGAAGATAATGAAAGCTCTAGTCACAAAGGATTTATAAAAAAGGATCAGATGAAATAATATATTCAATGATTTTCCTAAATTACATTCTTATATAAATAGTCCTATTTATAGTAATACAATATAGTAAAATCAAAAAACTGAACAAAAAAAACTTTGTGTCACACAGCTTAATATTCATAGAGAGTTTTCATAGAAAGGGTATATGAAAGGCTTCAAAATCTTCTAAAATAATTATACAGAAGTACTTTAAAGATGTAATAGTATGTTTGTATGTGTTTTTGTATGTGTGTATGTGCGTGTGTATGTGTGTGTATATAAATACACATGTAAGATAGAGACAGAAATAAGTCAGAGAGAGAAAAACAATGAGAGACGCAGAGACATAATGAGAGATAAGGAGAAAGAGGCTGGGGGAAGCAAACAGACACTGAGATAGAGAGACACACACAGAGACAGAGATACATGCACACAGACAGAAATCAGAGAAACACAGAAAACAGACATACTTACAGAGAGGCAGAGAGACAGAAACAGAGACAGAGAGACAGAACCTACCCCCTATTCCCCCCATCCCCATAAAATAGCCCAATTCCTTGTACAAAAGTTCTACTTGACTTCAAGACTTACAGAAATAAGAGAACCTTGTAGAAGAACAAGAGGGCAAAAGATATGTGGGTGATAAATAAAACATATTCCTTAAATCAATGAATAAAAAAGTAACTTCCATTGTGGTTTAGTTTTGTAGCCATTGCATTTCCATGGTTTAAACTTTATCTACCCCAGAGATTTGGAGAAATTTGATCAAGTTTTGTGTAGTTCTGTGTGTTGTGATCTTGTGTAATTTCAAAGAATGGTGGGTGAAATTAATAATAACCAGATTCGCATTTCAATTTGCTGCATCTGGAATTGTACCTAATGTGAAATCTGTTTTAACCTATATTTCAATGAGGAATCTTGAGTCCATCAACTTCAGTGTCTCTCAAGCTGTCAAGCCAGACTCCCTGGGGAGATTATAACCTCTTGCAGGGGAGGCTCACACAAGCCTCAGCAACATTCTTTAAAAGGAATAGTTTTTACTCTGGTTCTCAGAAATTGGCAGGACCCTGCTGTCCAATTAAGATTCCCCTTGTATTCCCCTGAATAGATGCAATCTGATAAGCTCAAAAATCAAACTTGGGAGTTGTAAAAACAAAATAGAATTTCTCTTCTTCCTCCTCCTGAACCTTCAAGTCATTTAGGAAAGAACTCACCAGCTTAGATACTGACATGCACTGGATTCTGTCATTTCCAATGTTTTCCAAAAAGGGAGCTGAATCCTCCAGACTGGGGAAAGCTTTAGCTTGCTAAGTGTGTCTAAAGGACACAGCAGATCTAAAAATATCTAATGAGCAACATTAATGGGAATGTTTGTCAGTTACAGAAGGATGGTCCAATGGCACTAAATTGAGCTAAAAATATATGAAACAACATGTTAAAAATCAAAACAAGAGGCTCATTAGTGCAACAGGAAAGGTCTGGATTTTTTTTTTGGGGGGGTATGCTTCTTCATTTGACAGGCTATTCCCTAAAATACATACATACACATATTCATACATACATTCCCATACACTTACACTTCTACATTCCCCCAAATAATATATTTCCTTCACTTAATCTGATGAATAATACATTGGGAATCGTGACAGTTTAGCATGAGCTGTGTATCCGAGATTGTAGGGGCTTCACGTCTCCTTAATGCTGCGCTGTCTAATACATGGCACAACCTTCAGCCTTGTGATTGGAACATCTGGCCTCAAATGTCAAAAGGCTTGTGCAGTCAGCCCAGCAAATTCAGCTATGTATGATTTGATTCACTATGAATTCTAGAATTAATGTGTGCTCAACAAGCAGTTATACTTCAATAACATTTCAGCATGAAGAAAAAAACCAGTCCAAGAACTATGGAATTGAAATGTTATTATCCTGCTTTCCTTCATTATTGGCCCCAGGTTCATTTCTGACTGAAGGTTTAGCATTAATGATGAAATTCCTGTGCTCCACTTTTTTTTCACCAGACTACAGCTACTTAAATGATTGGATTCCTCTATCTCTTATCCTGCTGTTAAGGAACCCGATCTTGCCATCTATAGGGTATCACCACTACTTTCAAAACTGACAGACTTTCAAATGATTGCTAAGAAATAATCATATAACAGTTATGGAGAATGGCACCTATTGCATTGTAACTTGGAGGAAAATGACTCAAGACTTCAAAGATTAAAGTAAAAAAAGCAAACATACAATGGACAAATGCATTGGAAGCTAAATTCATTCTCAGGTGGAACGGCAGATAGAGTACTACACTTGGGCTCAGGAACAGCTAGCTGGGTGCTTGAGCAATCTTGCTTAGAGAATTTACTAGCCATGTATAGCTAAGTAATTCATAAGTTTCTTCAGAGAAGGAACTGTCTCTTTTGCCTTTCTTTATATCTTCAGTGCTTAGTACAATTAGTGACATACAGTAGGTGCTTGTTGGCTGACACCTAAAACTCAGTTATCTCAGCTATAAATAAAGATAACAATATTTTGAGCATCTAGTACATGGGATTATAGTTTGACTCAAATGATACAGTGTATCTTTAAATAGTAGGTTTTATTATGTTGTTGTTGCTTAGCCATTTTCAGTTGTGTCTGACTCTTCATGACCATATTCAGGGTTTTCTTGGCAAAGATACTAGAGTAGTTTGCCATTTTTTTTTCCAGTTCATTTTACAGATATTGAAACTGAGACAGAGTTAAGTGACAGCTAGTAAAATTCTAAGAGTGAATTCAAACTCAGTTCTTCAGTTTGGGCACTCTATCCACTGAACATCTTACCTGCTCATTATTATGGTAATGCTTGTAATTAAAGGTAAGGTGAATATATAGAGCACTACAGAATTGGAGTCATGAAAACATGATTTAAAATTCTGACAGACACTAATAATATTACTGTAAGAAAATTATTTTACCTCTCCCAGTTTAAATTTCTTCATCTGTAAAATCCTCAAAATGATAGGGTTTAATCCAAAAATTTGTCCTGAACATCAGAAAGTTGATTCATGTAAAATGTGTCACCATACTCAAAGCACTATGTAAATGGCAACTATTATTACTATACTTTTACCCTCATCATCATTAACTTAAAATACAAACCAAAACTTATTTCAATGTAGTTCAAATAGAAATCGTCCTGGAACAAAGTTGCTGTCCTCCCTAGCACTTACAATTCCATGTGGAATAGACGTCATAAGCATTTTCAATAGTTACGTTTATTAAAACCCTATTCCTACAAAGCTTTTTATTATTATCACTAATCTAATTCTCATCTTTTTCTGACATTGTTTTGATAGAAGCTGACAAAAAGCTGTTTTCCTGGTATTATATATAAATATATATTATTTATTATATATTATGTTATATATATATATTACATTATATATAATATATACTGCATATAGTATGCTATATATTACTACATACTATGTAGGTAAACTTCATACCAAGCTTAAAATAATATTCAGAAACATAACAAGAAAAATTTGGAAATCTTTTCAGAGCTAAGAGCAACTCACATTCACCTTTTTAATGGGCAGGTCTCTGAACTTTTTTTTTATATTATGAATATGTTATAAAAGACAAATAAATATAGGAGATCTAAGCAGAAATTTGTAGTGAGGTATCAATGCAGGTTATGGTATTTCATTTTACTTAGTGTATTTGGTGGCTTCAGAGAAAACTAAGGGAAATTCATATTCTTTGTCAAGTACTAAGGTATATGAAATTGGAATTAGGTCCCTGCCAGGCCAAGATCCACACCATAAACCACATTTACCATCATCCTTTATTTGACAAGTCAGAGCAAATTATCAAGGAGTGTGGCATTAAAACCCATCTTCCTGATTCAGTCCCTCCCCTGAAGAGAAGTGAGGAGGCTTTATTAGGTGTAACAAATGCCAACTCTCATCCCATGCTCTGACAGATAAGGTCAATTATATAGATAGCCTTTCCTCCTACTGACTGGAATACTATGGGTGGTCTTGCCTCACTTAGTCCACTTTTCATTAGTGGATAAAGAGTTGCTCCAGAATGTGACAGAAAAATCAAAGCTTTTTGAGGGTTTCCATCCTGTCATTTCTTCATTGTCTTATAGAAGCCGACTGGGTTACCACACAGCCATTGCTTGAAGCTAGACATCAGAACAAAGCAAGACAAAGTAGCTCATTTTCAAGCACCCACTCTTAGTCTTCTTTTGCTAATCCGGGGAGAATAATATTCCTGATTGATGAAAGTTAAAAATTAGAGATGAAAAACCACATGAGTTAGATATCTTGAGTTATGCTCTTTTACTTTGTTTTTTCAGCATGCATTTTCTCAGTGGAATATGGTAATAGCAGCATATAAGATAACACCTTAATATTTACAAAGTGCTATACACATTGTAGTAGATCATTTGAGCCTCACAGCAACTCTGTATTGTAAGTGCTAATATTATCCCCATTTTCCATAAACTAACTGAGCCTGCGTGAGGTTAAATAATTAGCCAAGGTGAAACAGCTGATCGTGTCTGAGGTAAAAATAAAATCAGGCATTTATGATAATATGTCAGATGCTCTAGCCTATGAACCATGTGCAATTCTTTGACTATACTTATTGCTTCTGGAACAAATTACTTAAAATTCTCTTAACTTCAATAGTCTCATCTATCAAATGGTGGTAATAAATATGTCCACTACCTTCCTTACAAGGTTATTGGGAAGATCAAATGATATAAGATAGATAATATCCATAAAGCATTAACTAAATTACAACTATTATAAAGGATTTAAAATGTTACATATAATAGAATGTATCTTACTTTTGAGAAAATCAATGAAAAAATAAAGCATTTCTTAATTGCTTGCTATGTTCACAACAGTGTGCTAAGTGCATAGAAAAAGTAGTAAACCCCTCTTCTTTTTTTTTTTTTAATTTTTATTTAATAATTACTTTATATTGACAGAATCCATGTCAGGGTAATTTTTTTACAACATTATCCCTTGCACTCATTTCTGTTCCGATTTTTCCCCTCCCTCCCTCCACCCCCTCCCCTAGATGGCAAGCAGTCCTATATATGTTGGATATGTTGCAGTATATCCTAGATACAATATATGTTTGCAGAACCGAACAGTTCTCTTGTTGCACAGGGAGAATTGTATTCAGAAGGTATAAATAACCCGGGAAGAAAAACAAAAATGCAGATAGTTCACATTCGTTTCCCAGTGTTCTTTCTTTGGGTGTAGCTGCTTCTGTCCGTCATTTATCAATTGAAACTCAGGTCTCTGTCAAAGAAATCCACTTCCATCAAAATATGTCCTCATACAATATCGTTGTCGAAGTGTATAATGATCTCCTGGTTCTGCTCATTTCACTCAGCATCAGTTCACGTAAGTCTCGCCAGTCCTCTCTGTATTCATCCTGCTGGTCATTTCTTACAGAACAATAATATTCCATAACATTCATATACCACAATTTACCCAGCCATTCTCCAATTGATGGGCATCCATTCATTTTCCAGTTTCTAGCCACTACAAATAGGGCTGCTACAAACATTTTGGCACATACAGGTCCCTTTCCCTTCTTTAGTATTTCTTTGAGATATAAGCCCAATAGAAACACTGCTGGGTCAAAGGGTATGCACAATTTGATAACTTTTTGGGCATAATTCCAGATTGCTCTCCAGAATGGTTGGATTCGTTCACAACTCCACCAACAATGCATTAGTGTCCCAGTTTTCCCGCATCCCCTCCAACATTCATCATTATTTTTTCCTGTCATCTTAGCCAATATGACAGGTGTGTAGTGGTATCTCAGAGTTGTCTTAATTTGCATTTCTCTGATCAATAATGATTTGGAACACTCTTTCATATGAGTGGTAATAGTTTCAATTTCGTCTTCTGAAAATTGTCTGTTCATATCCTTTGACCATTTATCAATTGGAGAATGGCTTGATTTCTTATAAATTTGAGTCAGTTCTCTATATATTTTGGAAATGAGGCCTTTATCAGAACCTTTAACTGTGAAGATGTTTTCCCAGTTTGTTGCTTCCCTTCTAATCTTGTTTGCATTATTTTTGTTTGTACAAAGGCTTTTTAATTTGAAGTAGTCAAAATTTTCTATTTTGTGATCAGTAATGGTCTCTAGTTCATCTTTGGTCACAAATTTCTTTCTCCTCCACAAGTCTGAGAGATAAACTATTCTATGTTCCTCTAATTTATTTATAATCTCGTTCTTTATGCCTAGGTCATGGACCCATTTTGATCTTATCTTGGTATATGGTGTTAAGTGTGGGTCCATGCCTAATTTCTGCCATACTAATTTCCAATTATCCCAGCAGTTTTTATCAAATAATGAATTCTTATCCCAGAAGTTAGGGTCTTTGGGTAAACCCCTCTTCTTAAGAAGCTCACATTCTACTAGAGGAGACAATATATAAGGAAAGTTTCAGCTGCAAGTCAGGTGGCGAAGTCTCATGGTCCTTAGGTTATAATTGCAAAGGAGGTGCTAAGACCTCTTAATTTATTTTCACAGAACCCATGCAAAAGCATTCTTCTATTTGGAGATTGGGACCTTTAAAGGCAATATTAAAAGAGTCAAGAGATAAAAGGGATAGAGCTCCAAGTTGTTCTTTAACAGTAACTGTCTATTGAGGCTATATGATATGAATGGAGTTATCACTATCTCCTGATGTCTTCTTCAATTTCATTCAAAACAACAAGTATCTTTTCCCTTTTAGATTATTTGGCTGCAAGCCTATTGCACTCCAAATAGCTGTTGGTGATATTCAACAATATGATGATGATAATGATGATGGTGATGATGATGATGATGATGATGATGATGATGATGATGATGATGATTAAAGAACAACAATAAGATGTTCTGGAGACAATGTAGGACTGAGTAAAGATACTTCAGTTTATATCCAAACACCAATATATATTAGCTTTGTGAACATGAATAAAATATTTTCCCCTCAGTGAAGTTCAATTTCTTCACTTATTAAATAGAGGGAAACTTGGAAAACTAAAATACTATGTTTATAAGTTATTCTTAAAGAGATAGTGCTAGAGAATGAAAAAGGTATAGTACTATGGTCCAGAAGAAACTAAGAGGGAACAACTATTATTCTTCCAGATGATATACCATAAAGCTGATATAACCCAAATTGAGATAAAAAGGAAAATCTTGTCTAATCCAATAAGAAATTGGCTCAAAATATATGGTTTCTTCCTACTTTGGTGTAAAAAAGAAAGAGTTCAGTTTTAACAAAGGTCTTCCATAAATCTCTATTTTTCCTCAATACTATATTTTTTCTGATCTTACCAAAACACTTGGGACAGACAAAGTCAGACTAGTCTGCTGTGTGTGGGCTGGAGGTTAATTTTACACTCAAACTAAAGGAAGATAAGGAATGTCCTCGTGGGTGGAAGAGTGGGTGGGTGGCAGATGTCTTACTCTGCCTTTTAGAAACCCAAGTTCCCAAGTAGAGACCTAAACGTGTGCTATCCTTGAGAGAGATGGCACAGAAGAAAACTGCAAGGAAAGATTGTAGACAAAAACAGAACTAGGCCAAACATCAATTAGGAGAAAGTATTAGCTGAGAAAATGCTGGGAGGCTTCTTTCTGTCCCCCAATCCCCAGCCCTGACACAATTCTTAAATTAAATGTTAAAGGAACAGAATCCCTCAATTCCTTGCTATGTTCTTTTCTTAATTGCCAACTGTTCAAAAGTTTAGGTGATAACACATGATAATACCCTCTCCATTTACTCGAATTTCTACTTCAAAAGATTAGTATTGTAAAGTGACATCAGCATTACTGATAGTTAATACATTATACTCAATAGCACAGAAAGAGAAGTTTTAGTAACAGGTTTGTGAATTTCTTTTTTAAAATGCTCTTTCTTATAATACCAGTTGTCTATTTCCAGTACTAAAATTATTTTAGATTAATTCCATATTCACATAACAACATATAAAGACATTGCACATATGCATTCAACATATATTATGTATATATGTACAAATATACATATGCATATGATTCCATGCACACCCATACATGTAGTGTTTATATAATTTAGCTGACTGTATCTGCAGTAGATTATAAAGGTATGAAGAGTTAAAACCATTTCATTTTTCTCTGTTTCCTTAGTGTCACCACACAGTGCATATTTAACAAATGTTTGTTAAATTCACTTCACATATCAGAGCAAACTATTCTCACTTTGTAAGACTTTGCTGTATAATTTAATGAAGTAAAGAGAATTATATTGTTAAGCCCCAAGCCTACAAAAAGCCTTAAAAAACACCTTGCACTTCCTTAACCTCTGCTTCCCTGCTCTTTTGGTTGAACAAACAACTGTTAACCTGAATAAGAAGTTCAAATGTAGAAATACACACTCTTCTTTAAATCACAAAAATTCAATCAAAAGCAGATCATGTAGCTTAGAAAAAAAGATATAGAGCCTCCCAAAAGAGACAATGGGCATTCATTTTTTTTTTTTTTTTGCATACATGTTGGAGCCCAAAGCCTATTGGGCAAATAGACTCTTTCTTCCCTTTTTCCTATGTTCCTCCCTCCTGCCCTCTCTCCTTTTTTCCCTCATTCTTTCTTTCTTCCTGCTTTCCAGCAGTTTTATTTTTTGGGGGAGGAACGGGATTTCTGATTTTAACATATTCTAATACATAAGGGTCCAGTGATTTTCTAAAAAAAAAAATGAATATTTTCACAGATTTAAAAAAAAGTTAGATCTCTTTTCCTGTAAGTAATAAATATGCATTGCTCATGAGAAGCTTAATATTTTTGATAACTAATTTTTCTTCTCACTGCTCCTTCTTTTTATGTGTACCCAACATATGTTCATCACTACAAAACAGCAGGGATAAGGTCACTGAATGAACTTTGTATGGCACCCCACATGGTTTACATGTATAACTAGGTGTTTTTTTTTTTAAATGATGGTGATGAAGACCTACTCTTTCCTTCCTGAAATAACAAAATTAACATGCATTTTTCTTGAAGACTTGCAAGATCCTTGCTTCCTTATAACCCTATTATCAACATCTCATTAAAAGTCAAGTTCATGTCTCAATGTGGAAAGCAAATTGTATGAGTTCAATATGAGATAACAGAATGTGGTAAAGTCACTTACTCAAGGTCATAGAGGTAAATTTCTGAGTTGGGGGATTTAATTTCAAGTCTTATGTCTCTAACTTCAGTTCTTTTTCCATGGTCTCATAATTTCCTCTTAGTACCATGGCACTTTGCATTGAGAAAGGAAGACTAGGAAAGGCACATGGTAGCTATCTTCAATTATTGGAAAAATTCGTATGAAGTCTTTCTCCAATTCTCCAGTGTACAAAGTGACTTTTTACATGTTGTCTTCCTCATTAAACTGTGAGATTCTTAAGAGAGGAGACTGTCTTTTTGCCTTTTTTTTTCATCTCATCCCTGGCACAAAGTAGGTAATGAATGCTAGTCCTCTGACTGAATAACAGGGATTAAATTTGTTAATCCTGGCTCTTGAGGCAGAATTAGTAGTAAAAGGAAGGAGATTTGAACAGCAAATGTAGACTCCTTAATAATTGGAGATGTCAAAAAGCAAATAGTTTACTCAGAGGGTTGTGGACTCCAGCATTACTAGAAGTCTTCAAGTGAAAAATGAATAATGAATAGTAAGTCTTAGAGAAAATTTGGAGTCAATATAAATTAAATTAGATACCCTTTGAGAGCCCTTCCAACTGTGAGATTTTGTGGTTCTGATTTTTATGTGTTAATTATGAGTCAAACTATTTCATTCTATAATTTTAGATGAAAAAACCTGTTTCCTTGTCTTAGACAACAAGTAAATTCCACAGCTAGAAGTCAAGTCTTATCTTTCTGATTTCAAATCTATGTTCTTTTCCAGTATCCCATAATGCAAGAGGGAGTTAAGAGCAATTAAATGAAAATAATTCACACATTCATGATCCAATATTGTGTAAGATTAATTACATAAAAGACAAATCAGAAAAGGGAGGCATGGATTTTAGTTAGACCTAAGCATAAAATCTCTTATAGTATGATAATCAGAATGCCTACAATGCTAGATAATTAAGTAGAGAAGTGTAGAAGCAATATAGATGACTGAATTACAGTCTCTACTATCAAGCATCATATCTTCTAACTAAAGGATAGACTTATCAAAAGTTTAAAAATAAAGCAATAAGTTATATTTCATTGCTACAATAATAGAAATGTCATGGGGCCAAGGGAATGGATGGCATAGACAGAAGGTGATAGAGTAGCTTAGAAAAGCAAAAAAATCACATGGAATACAAGGGATGTCACGGAAGACTTCACAGAAGAGGAGGAAATCAATATTGGTTTTGGAGGATGTAGAATATTTGGGGAAATGTATCCATCTCTCTACTGCCTACACGATGCCAAAGATTTGAAGAGACATTCAGGAGGTGGAGAAAATCTTGGTTCCAGCAAAACTATGAATATCAGCAAAAATACAGAGACTGGTCAATGAAAGGCATATTGTGTTATCAGCTCATCATATAACTATATCATTTTGTGGAGAGTAAAGGGATCAGGAAATTGAGCAATTACCTAATTCTCAAACTTCAGATAAATTTGAGTTTCCCATCAATATGTCCATTATATCCTTGTGTTTTTTCAAATCCACTCCATCCCTCTGCTAAATTGGTGGAGACACCAACCTTTGCTCATTCTAGAATTAGATAAGAACAAGAATAAAAAACTTTTAGGAAATGCATATTCTCTTATGATGTGATCTATAAGTCAAATCTACTGGAAGTAACAGTTCCAAAATGGAACAGAGTGGGGATGAGTGAAAGGAAAAGATGAGTAATAATCTTTTTGTCTTAGCTATATAAAAGGAATTTAGATACAGTTAAGAAAATGCTAGAAAAGAACTCACATTTTCTGGGGAAAGTTCAGACAAATAATTATAACTGACATTTATTTAATGCTTTGCAGTTTACACAGTGGCTTGCATACATTATCTTTTTTGATGTAACAAAGCTATATGAAATAGGCAACACATTTTTTAATCTATATTTTGCAGATAAAGAAATTGAGGTTAAAGGGTTGAGAAGCTGACCTGAGATTATACACTTAGTAAGTAGCAAAGAAAGAAGCTAAAAACACAAATTTCAACCTCAAAATTTGTGCTCCTTTTCTATTACAACAACCTATAAATGTTCATAAGAAGATTGCATTTGAAGTTTTTTACCTTTGACATTTCTTACACTGTTAAATTTATATCCAAAATAATCAATGAAAAAGAAAGAATATGATTGTTGCACTGATTCAGCCAGAAAGTAAAGGAGGGAGAAATCGAGGTTAAAAAATAAATCCCTTTTACTAGAGAAAATAAAGTACTTGATCAAAGTTTAATTTGAGCTTCCCCCCTCCCTTTGTTATATATCTCAATAACCTAGAGTAACTACCACTCTATCTGGAGATCAATCAAATAGGCCTTCTGGGAATAAAACAGTGTTATCTTGTCTTGTCATATATGCAATGTAGGCTGAATCTAAATTACTGTGTACCACACATTCTTCTTTCTGATGAGTTGACCCCGATACAGGAAAGGTGAAAATGATCACAGTGTACCATGTGTTGGAAAATGGATGAATACACATGGACAGGCCACAATGCTTATTTCTGAATTCCAGGTGGGTTCATGCCTTGATGAAGCCCAAGCAATACATCTTAATGAAGTGAGCACATATAGTTACAAAGATACTTATATGATCTTTATAAAAACACATCTGGAGAATTTTTCTTCTTATCACTAAACTAAAACAATACAAAATCAAAGAGGAGGGGATAGAAATGATCAATAATGTCTAATGGCAATAACAAATACTCAATTCTTACAAAATATCCAAGTTGAACACTATCCCTTAATATTAAAAATGGTGATAATATTCACTAGGAAACTTCATCTGAGTCCTATCTTCCACCCACAGCTCTGTTGGATTATCAGTAGCCTACACATAACAATTTCCTTGTATGTTAATTAAAATACCATCAGGTCTTATGTCTCCTTTCCTCAAACGAATTCTAATTCTGCCATTAACCACTCAACTTACTAGAAATATTAGAATAAAGAAAGCCTGGGGAAACTTTTGAAACTAGAAATATTGGTTTTGTTTAGCAGAATGCAACACTTCTCTTTGCTTCCCTTAGGCTACTGCTTACTAGAAGAAGGAATTTCTCAATATCCACAAAAAGAAGAGGACATTGTCCTACAGTCCCCTACTGTAATGACACCACTTTCAATGTTGTGTTTAGCCTTAGGATCCATATTTCAAGATGATAGCATCCAAAGTATGGGGACCAGAATGATGAAAGGAATAGAGATTATGCTATATGAATATCAGTCCAAGAAATGTGAGAATACTTAGGACATAAGATATATTTTCAAATATTTGTTGGTTTGTTCTTTGTTCCTGAAGAGAATCATGACATCAGTAAAGTAATGCCATGACATACAAATGAATTGGATTTAAGTATGGGAGAGTTATGCAATATTACCAGCCTCACTTTCTCCTCCAGAGCAATTAGGTCCAATAGCAAGCTATAAATTAGGATAACTGGAGACGTTGCACTCTGCCATTCAAAACCAACATTTCCAACTACAGTGGAAGACCTTGGTCTTTTTAAACTAAGATCTTTAATAAGTCTCAGTATGATTGAGTTAACACTCAATCAGTGATTAAGACCAGATAAAAAATGAGGCAGACAAAGGCCTCTTACCTAGTCAAAGGAAATCAATCTGAGAGAGGAAGAGCACCGACTATTTGAAAAGGATTATTACAAAGATGATCAAGCATATGCTATTTGACCTCAAAGGATAGAACTAGGACCAAGAGATAGAATTAAGGCATGGATATTGAGTCAATATAAAGAAAGTATCTTTCTAATTAAACTTGTCCCAAAGTAAAATAAATATATTATGGAGTTGATTAGAGGTTTCCAAGATGAATCTGATTATTCCTTTATGAGGATTATTGCATGGAAATTCCTGTTTAAGAAGAGGCTGGACCTTGTAACCTTCAAGATATTCTCCTTACTCTCAAAATCTATGAATGTAGAATAGACTATTTTCATTTAAAAAAATTGATATTAGCTGGTATATATGTAGTATTGTATGGGTTAAAATATTTAAATATATTCTAATTTGATTATTTCTTTCTTAATATTAACTTTTTTATTTTTAAAATACATGCAAAGACACTTGTCAACATTCACCCTTGCAAAACCTTGTGTTCTCAATTTTTTGTCCTCCCTCCCTCCTACCTCCTTGCTTAGATAGCAAGTAATCTAATATAGATTATAATTTTATTTTTCAATAAAACATTAAAATAGAAGCATAATGTTATGAAATTATATTTTACGTATTATAAAATTTTATTCCCTTCATTGTCCATTGGAATGGACAAGCAATAGATTAATCTTAGTCAGATAACCAGAGTGAGTGTCTTAAAGAACAAATCTGAAGAAGCCTTAATAAATTTTCTGGACAGATCTAGGAGGAAAGACACACTGCTTTAGAGCTGAGTTGATTCTAGACACAGAGTTAGCTTTTATCCCCAAAGGACAGCTTTACCCACCAATGCAGTCATATTACACCAATTTAGATACCAACTCTTCCCTGATAATTCAGTTACAAGTTTTTTCTTACATACTTTTTCCTTGCACTTTTGTATTTCAATCTTGCACTCATTGTAACCTTCCCTGCATTTTAATTAATTAATTTTAATTAATTAATATCATAATCTCCATGAGGGCAGAGATTCTATATTTTTTGTAGTTTCAGTGCCTAATGATTAAACACACATCAAAATCTTTCTGTGTGCCAGGTATTGTGTTAACTATAGGCAATATTAGTACAAAAGTGAGAAATTTCCTGCTGTCAAAGAACTTATACTTTACTAGAAAGTAGTAATGTATTCACAGGCAGAAGGATGTAATATAGAAAATAGCAAGTATAACTGAAACATTTATTGCATGAGACAAGATAATATGTAATCAGTCTGAAGAAGATAAAAGCTATCTAACTTGACTGTTGATTATCTCTAATTTATCTTGCTAGTATATTTTTATGCGCAATTGTTTTCATGTTGTGTCCCCATGTGAGTGCCTAAAACTATGATACTCAAAGTAAGAAAATTTTTTGTCTTTTTTTGTATCCTAAACCCTTAGCACAATGCTTAATACATAGTAAGTCCTTAAAATGTTTACTGATTCAAATATAATATAAATCCTAATATAGACAGTGATTTCAGCTTTACAATTCAGTATATGCTATTATAATATTTTTTATGAAAAGGTGAATGTTCCAATTATTCAAAACCTTCATAGAGAAATCATCATATCCCATATAGATCATGAATCATGTAACATATAGTTAATCATTTTTCTTATATAAATAGCATCTTCCCTTCAAAGATTATCTCCAGGTCAGGGAGATAAGAATATGGAATCCTATTAGTTCCTGCTGTTATTATTACTGTAGCTGATGTTGTCTGGGGGGGGGGGGAAGAAAGAACATTAAAAATGATAGGGGTTTGAAAAAACAAGAGGTGAACTATTTCCTCTCATTTCATGTAGAAAGAATAGAATTGATTCCCAATAAAATCATATCCATTTGTCAACTAAAAGTTCTAACTGGTTCACATTGAATCACTGATGCTAGGTCACTTTGTCAAGATAAACAAATAAATAAAACAATCTAAGAATGGGAAAGCAATTCAGAGATTATCTAGCTCAACAATATCTGAGCTTGATTATTCCCACAACATTTTCAATAAGTGGTTTGTGATCTTTCTCTAGATAACCACCAGTAATGGGCAATCCATTGAATTTTGAGAATCTGTTTCACTTTTAGAAAATAAGGAAATTTTGTTTAAATCATGTTTAAATCCATATCGTAGCAACTTTTACCATGATGCCTAATTTGGAGCCCTTTAAAGAAGATTAGAAAATTTAAGTCATATTTCCTCATGATAATCCTTCAAAAATTGAAGGCAACTATTATGTTTTCTCTAAGTCTTTTCTTCTTCAGGATAAATATTTCAAGCTGCATCAACAACATTACAACATGGCCTCCAGTTCTCTCTCTTTCTTATTTGATGCCTTAAGGACCTATTGCATCATGTTAGTATAATTTCCAAAACATTGAACTACATATAATGCTGGAGATGTGAACAGATCAGTGTACAATGTAATGGTACAACCATTTCTTTCACTCTATACACCAATTCTTCTATCAAAAGTGGCTATCAAAATTTTACTTTGATCCTTTACTCCTGTGTAAAAATGAGACTAGATCCCTAAAGGCTATTCCAGAATATAATTCTTATTGGTATTACTAATATAAAACTTTTTTAAAATAGAATTGATGAAGTACTTTATATCTATTAACTACAGAGAAGTTTAGCCAATTGATATTGGCCACCAGAACTCTTGAAGTCCATCTCCTAAGTTAAAGAAAGATTCCAGGTGGCTTGGGGGAAGAAGAACTAAAGAACTATGATTTCTTGAAATATCAGATGAAAACTATTACCCTTTTTTAAGCTGCCTATTACACAATTGACTCGCATTTAGTTGACAATTACTGAACTGTCAAGATTTTTTTCTTGCACAAACTATTATCTAGCCCAACTTCCCCCCTCCCTTTTTTTGTACAGTTGCTTTTTAAAATTTAAGTGTAGAACTTTTCATTTATACTGATTGAATTCGGTTCTTATTAGTTTGAACCAAACATTCTTATCTTCAAGATATTTTTGGATCTTGACTCTGTCATCCAGGATATAAGTTCTTCCTTCCTTCCCTTGCTGTTTCATCTTCAAATGAGATAAATGTGCTAACCATGCTTTAATAAAAATTACTGATAAAATGTGCAATATCGGAAGGTTAAGGAAAGATTTTGTTGTTTCTTAACCTTTTGATTAAGACCAAGTGGCTAATCCCTGTCATCTCAAAAAAAAAAAAAAAAGAAAGAAAGAAAGAAAGAAAGAAATAGGGCAGCTATATAAGTTAAAAACAAGCTTTTCAAAATAATATACTTTATAGAAAGAAAAGTTGCATTTGATATTATGCTTTTTTCTTAAGATAATTAAAAATTAAAATACAGATTTTTAAAAATCAATATTTTAAAAATAAAATAAAAGAAATATACCAGTGAAAAGCTATTTAGTCTACATCTCAGATAAGGGACTGTTATCAAGAATCTATAATACACAAATATTTATTAGACTAATGATTCAAATTTCTCAGTGAAACAATGGGCAAAGAATAAAGAGGGACAATTTATAAAGAACACATATAAACTCTTTAAAATTACAAGTAGAATGCCCAAATCCCCTATTTATCATAATAACCTGAATCAAAACATTCTTAAAATATTACCTTGTTTTCACTAGAATACAAATAGTGTAAGAGAAGGGGAAAAAAAAGAACAACCAACCACCTTAAAACTAAAACTAAAATTCAACACTGTTGGGACTACAGGGAAATACTTCATTACTGATGGCATTGAAAACTTTTGGAAGCATTTTAGAGAGTAAGATAGCATTATTGCAATGAGAGTTACAAAACTGATCATACCTCTAAGTCCTGCTATTCCACTGATTGGACTTTATATATACAGACATCAGTATATTCAAAATTGGTTTATTTATATTAACACAGATTGGAAAAATCCAGTTCAACTTGATTCAGCAAGCAATTATAGATAAGACCTTTTCCTAGGCCCTGAGAATATAAAGCCAATTAACAAACAATTCTTACCTTCAAGAGGCTTATTTTCATTATGGATACATAAATCTTTCATAAAGTAATTACAAAGTGCTTATATAGTAATTTTAAGGAGGAAAGTAGTAAAGGAAAGAAGAAAAAGTAAAAGCCTTAGGAAGATATAATTTTTAAAATTTACTGATTATATGAGGTATAAATGTGTACATATACACATATATTTATATCTATCTATATGTTGCAATTGGATAATGACTAAATACATTATTTGATAACATAGGGATTGGGTTATTAAAATAAATATTAAGCACAAAATATATGATAGATGTCATTATGACAGAATGACAATTTCATGTCAAAAACACTGAATTTAGAGTCATGGTACTTGAATTCTGTTCTAGTTCCTGCATTTATGACTTGAGTGACCATGAGCAAGTCATTTAACATTTCTGTGTGAAATTGTTTCATCTTCTGTAAGTTAATTCAGATGACCTCTTAGGTCCTTTCTATTGTGAATCTATGATCATATGTGACAAAAGAAGATCAGTGGAAATCTAATATTATGCAACAAAGATTAAAATATAAAAAAAAGAAGAAAAAGTATAAAGAGAAGGAGAGGGAGATAAAATGACTGAAAAAGAAGTGTAGGAGAATGCATTTATAGAAAAAAAAGAAAGGGAAAAAAGAGAGAAATGAAAAGAAAAGTAAAAGGGGAGATAAGGAGAGATTGAGAACAGAGCTATTTGAAAGAAGTAAGAAAATGAAAAAGGGAGAAAAAGGAGACTGAGAAATAGAAAAAAAAAGAGGGAGAAGAGAACAAAATGAAGTATAATTAAACTTCTGATAGACATGGAAAGTGATTCAGATCACATAAGTCACTTTGTGTACATTTGCATGTTATCTCCACCAATATGATGTCTGTTTCTCAAAGAGATCATAAAAAGAGGGAAAGGGATCCATATGTACAAAATTATTTATCTCAGTTCTCTTTGTGATGGCAAAGAATGGGAAATTTTAGCAATGCACATCAATTTAGGAATGGCTGAACAAATTATGTTATATGAGTGTGATGGGATACTATTATGCTATAAGAAATTATGAACAGAAATGAAGTGAGCAGAACCAGGAGAACATTGTATAAAATACCAGTAACATTGTGCAATGATCAACTATAATGAGACTCAACTCTTTTCAGCAACAAAATAATCCCAAACAATTCCAAAAGCCTTGTCATGGGAAATATCCATAGAGAAAGAACAATGGAGTCAAAATGAAGATCAAACATACTATTTTCAATTTTTCTTTGCCTGTTTCTTTTTTTGTGGTCTTTCCCTTTTGTCTTGCTTCTTCTTTCACAATATGACCAATGTAGGAATGTGTCCAAGATTGCACATGGATATTCTTTTTTTAAAAATTATTATATATGTATATATATATATATATATATATATATATCCTTTAAAAAAATAGATATTTTCTCAAGGAGCTTACAAAATAATGTTGAAGATAACATGCAACCAAAGGTATACAAAGTGACCTATATGGTCTGTACCACTTTCCATGTGTATCAGAAGTTTAATTAAATTTCAATTTGTTCTCTTCTTCATCCTCTTTTTCTCCCTCTCATTCTCCTTCCTTTTTCTCCATTTTTTTTTCTTTTCCCATTCCCATACTACTTCTATTTAGGATAAAAATAGATTTCTAAGTGTGTATGTTATTTTCTCTTTGAGTCAAATATGATGAAAGCAAAGTTTAAAAAGGGCCCAACCTCTCCTTTTTTTCTCTTATAATGGTCTTTCATGCCTCCTTATATCATGTAATTTACCCCATTTTATTTTTCCATTCACTCTTCTACCATCCTTTTAAAAACTCTCTGTGTGTATGTGTGTGTTTGTGCTGTTCTCAGTAAACTTCTTTTCATACTCTATGTCTAAGTATATTCCTTCTAACTGACATAAAAGAGATACAATTCTTACCAGTTTCAAATATCATTTTCCCCTGTATGGATTTAAACAGTTGATTGAATATCATGTTTTGTTTTATTTTTCTTCCTGATTTACCTTTTTGTGCTTCTCAAATCAATATTTTAAAATAAAATTTTCTGTTTATTTCTTTTTTTTTCCATCAAGAAAGTTGGAAAGTTCCCTATATATATTTTTTTTTAATTTCCATCTTTCTCCAGAAAGATCACTCTAAATTTTTCTGGATGTTGGTTCTTGATAGTAATTCAAGTTCCTTTGGCTCTTAGAAGATCATATTATAGGCCTTCTGATCCTTTCTGTGGAAGCAGAAAGTCTTGTGTAATCCTGACTTGCTCCTTGATTTTTTTTTTTTTTTTTTTTTGCTGAGGCAATTGGGGTTAAGTGACTTGCCCAGGGTCACACAGCTAGACAGTGTCTGAGACTAGATTTGAACTCAGGTCCTCCTGACTTCAGGGCTAGTGCTCTATCCACTGCGCCACCTAGCTGCCCCGCTCCTTGATATTTAAATTGTTTTTTTCTGGCTGCTTACAGTACTTTCTCCTTGATCTGATAGTTTTGGAATTTGTCTACAATTTTCTCTGGGGTATTAATTTTACTATCACTTTTAGAAGGTGATGAGTGAATTCTTTTAATGACCATTTTACCCTCTGGTTCTAGCATATCAGAGTCCTTGATAATTTTATGCTGTCCAGACTGCTTTTTTATTATGGATTTTGGATAGTCCAATAATTCTTAAATCATCTGCCTAGATCTATTTTCTAGTTTAACCATTTCATTTTATTTATTTTTTCTAATTTTTCATTCTCTTGATTTTGTTTGACTAATTGTTGATGTCTCGTAGAATCATTAGCTTCCACTTGCCGTTATTAATTTTTAAGAAATCATGTTCTTCTCAATTCTAGGACATCCAGACAGGGCCATAACACTGTTCAATAGTAGGAATGACTTCAGTGATAGCTAATTAGTAAGAGACCTGTGTTATCTTACAAGATAACATACTGGCTCACTGATTTTCCTAAATGATGTATATGTAGATGAAAGGTAAATAAAAATTGTATTGGCTGGAAAAAATATATATTCTCCAGTTAGCTTTTATTTGTAAATCATTTTCCATTGCTCAGTTTTACTTTTAAGGGAATTGTTTTCTTCAATGGATTTCTCCCAATTTGCCCAGATTTATTTTATTTTTATTTTTATTTATTTATTTATTTTTCCTGAGGCAATTAGGATTAAGTAACTTGCTCAGGGTCACACAAGTAGGAAAGGTTAAGTGTCTGAGATCACATTTGAACTCAGGACCTCCTAACTTCAGGGCTTCTATCCACATGCCACCTATCTGCCCCCAGTTTTATTTTTTAGGGAATTGTTTTCTTCAGTCAATTTTTGTGCTTCCTTCTCAATAGTTCCTACGTCTTTTTTTCATTATTCTCTTGCATAAGTCTTATTTCTTTCCCCAATTTTTCTTCTACCATTTTTGTTTAATTAAAAAAAATTCTTTTTGGCTCTTCCTATAGGAATTTTTGGGATTGAGACTAATTTATATTCTCCTTTGAGATGTTATATGTAGACACTTTGACATTATTGTTTTCTTCTTAATTTGTGTTTTGAACTTCACTTGTATTTTTCTGTGCTCAGGGATCTTTTTCATATTTTGACTCATTTTTAAAAAATTGATCTCTGCTCCTGGGGGCACAGGGAGAATAGTGCCAAATATTTTATATTGGGGATCAAGGGTATGGTCTCTGGCTTCCTGCATTGGGGCATTGGGCATTTTTCAGTTTGTACACTGAATCAGGATAGCCCAATCTAATAGTGCTTGTTGTGCCTTTGGCTCTAGAACTACCAATTTACTTGCAAAGCTGGGACTAGAGTTCTAACAACTGGCTTGTTATTCCACTGACCTGCTGAGCAATGATTCAGGGCTCCATTGCTGATCTGTATTGTGGATAAGAGCCCCCTGCTTTCTTGTGTGGACATTTACTGTTTTAGGCAGTGTTCTTTTACTTAATTGAAACAGACCTTCCCTAAAGTCCTTCTAAGTTCTCTTGATCTATAAAACTTTCTCAGTCTGTCTTTTTTTGGATTCTTTCTCCAAAATTCTTTTAGTGGCTTGATTTAATTTTGTTTCTGAGGGAATCTTCAGGCTACTTCCTGATCTCTCATCTTCATCTTGACTCCATATAGGGACTATTTTTTGGCCCTTTTTTATATCCTCAGCAGTTAGCACAATGCATAGCACACACTAGGTACTTCATAAATGTTTGACTGATTGATGATTGTTTTCCAACTAATTTGGTACTACTTTGTTAATACTAACAATTTTATGTCACATCTTATCCTTCAATTTTGTATGCTTGACTATTTTTGTTAAGGATTATTATACATGATTTAAAAGAAGAAGCAGTTAGCACGTAACTCTGATTACATTTTACACATGGATGGTCATGGGAGAGTTCAATTCTAGACTCCTTTCCTAGGATATACTTAGGACAATCATCATAGCTTTAGCAAATGACTCTAACAAATCCATACCTACAATTCCATCTCATAAATATAACCACCATTTATTAGCAATTTTTTTTAAGTCTGCTTCCAACCACTATTCAGAGGAAAAACACAGCAAATAGTCACCCAATCCAAATAGTGTCCTTTTGGTATTAATTTCATGTTTTCAATAAGCCAAACTCTCCTAGATCATTGCTTTCTACTGTTTGTCCTATTGGCTTCTATTATTTGCCTATGGGAGAATGAAAACCACCCCATATAAAAGTCACATGTCAAACACAGAATTACTTTCTATATATATCACTACAGACCCCCGAATAGATTACTACTGCCAAAATCCAATCAGTTTCATTTGGCCTGCTTAGTCATTGAGAAAACTCTTCCTCTGAACTACTATAATTATGCTAGATCAGTGGGTACAAGCAATGCTTGGGGTCAGTGTTTGCAGTTGGTAGTGGCTTGTGAAATCCCGGATGTGATTATTTTAAAATTCAATTTTAGAACTGAATAATTTGAATAATTTAACAGTGATCTACATTTAAAATAATGAATAATTTCCAACCTCAAGAATCCTCACCCAAACCTCAGATAAATCATGTAAAACCAAGTTACGTCTTTTTACACCCAGCATCTGATTGTGTGATTGGGTTCCTTATACTTTGGTTCCTTAAATATTCAAATATTACTGTGTCAGCACTTTCATCTCATTTCCTTCAGAGAATGTGGCTTGCTTTTTTGGGATCATGGCTATTACTGAATCAACACATTTTCACCCATAATATCATGGTCATTTGACATTCACAAAAAAATAGCAATAATTGGAATATTAATTTACTGCTGCCTGACAATGCCTTGATCTTTTTTGCTAACAATAATAAGAAGAAAGAGTACTGATTTCTAAAACATATATGATTAAGGCTTTTTAAAGAAAATCACAAAAATAAAGTTTTTTCCTGGTCTGTGTTACCAGCCTAGATAAAATAGAATCTCTTCTGTGCATATTAAAGCTGAAGAGCAGGTATGTGGGTTAGTTACAACTTCCTATGGAAACTTAAGGTTTTTAAAAATACATGAGATGACAAATTACTGTCAAAGTTTTCACTGGGAAGTGAAATCGAATATAAGATCAGTATCTCTCAATCTCCACTCAGGAATCAGATATTGTGTTTTGTGTCTTGTCCTGTCCATCCGCCATGTCTCCCCACAAATTTTACATAGCTATTCAACTCGTTCTAAAAGGAAAGGGGATAGATATTTGGAGGACCATTATCAACTCTTGCTATACAGATACTCCTCTTAGTTCAAGTGTCACTCTTATAACTAGATATTAATTAACAGGATTAAAACATAAAGGTAAATAATAAAATCCATGAATAATAATAACAGTGTCAACAAAAACATCATTAAATGATTATGTACAGAAAATGCTTTTAGGAAAGCCACAGAAGATAAAATTATATTCTTAATACTTTTCTCAACTACAAAAAGGTATTTTATCCACTTGTGTGATATTAAAAATAACATCAAATGTACACAAAAGATAGGATAATAGCAGGGTAGCAACTTGTCCCAGTTATATTTCTATGTGAACTCCAAATAACAAGATGATTTTTTCAATAACAACAAACAGTAAGAATGACTTCAAAGCCCAAAACCTCTACAGTGTTGTCGAGGTTAGTAAAGTGATAAGGTAGCAGAATGCCAGTGAGGGTAACTCACAATAGAGACTCCATGTGATCTTTGAGAAGTTGGTAGGAACCCTGAACTACTTCCCAATTGTATTCTGGTGTTACTGATGATTCAGACAAGAGATGAACATTTTCTTCTTAACCTAAGAAGCAGAAGAAATGGCATAGTGCTACATTTTGGCCCTACTCAAAAATCATTGTGCTAATCTGTTGTATCAGAGAATAGCTAAATAAGTAATAAATGGCTTTCAAAAAGAAAATCCAAATAACAAAATCATATAAAAAATTCCAGCTTCATTTTATCACAATGGAAAACAAAAGTTAAACGATTAAAGGAGATAGAGAGTAAGAGCAGAACATTAAGAAAAAACAAATAAACATCATCAGCTAAAAGCTTAACTATAGAAGACTGAGAAAAATAATAAAAGCAGAGAAAAGGGGAACTACCAAGAATTGTTTCCTGTGGGACAAGGAGTACATCACAAAAATACAAGATGGACTAAATAATAAAAAAGCTTAAACACCATTACTAAAATGAATGTCAAAATAACATCAAGAACACTGATGAAAATTCCAGTTTTTATGAAAAATGGGATAGCATATGAAGGGGTTTAGGAGGTAGAGATTAGACTGATAATTATTAGCTCAAATATTTCCTAGTGGATATGAATTAAAACCAAGGTATTTTATCAGTTATCTTCTTTATTTTAGAAAGTATCACATATCTATTATTAAAGGATGACTCTATCACCAAGCCTTCCGAAGTTGGGCCAACTGTGTTAATGGACTTCATATAAAGCTTCTCAGATGTCATCATATAACAAAATCAATAAAAACATTAAAAAATTAATTGGATAAAATACAAAAATAGGTGAACCAAAAAGTCTCAGGATAGCTAAATAGCAAATTATTGATTTGACATTTGTTGAACAAGTTATCCAAAACTGCTACAACATATATACTGCCTTTTTTAAATTATCACAAAACCTTTGGCTTAGTCCTATACTCATGGATTATTCATATGTTGCATAAATATGTGGATAAATACTCACATATGCATATATCCATGTGGACATAGACTATATTCACATTCTCATCGTACTTGGATATAGGGATATGTGTGTGTGTGTGTGTGTGTGTGTGTGTGTGTGTGTAGTGAAAGACAGAGACACACAGAGAGATTCAAGTACATATATATGCATATATATGTATGTGTATCATATATATAAATGAGTATATTTACATATATAATAAAATTGATCTCTAACACATTTCAATAACAAGAATAATTGATATAAAGTATAGAATTTTCAGGGAGACATTTTAAAACCATTATGACTCTCTCAAGATTATAGAGATTATTTTTCTAAAAATAAGTTCAAGAGACAATCGAAACAGAATATAATAATGGATGATATTAATTATTTTTGAAGAGAAAAATACATTAAATAACTCCTTCATTTCATGGAATCATTTTCCACTGACATGGAGCTTTTACTTGAGAATGTTTAGTATAAAATTGTTAATATGTTTCAAGAGATGGTATTAATTGAATGCTTCTGTCTTTAATCCTGAAGTCAGTTTGAACCAATAGATAAAAACAATACATACAATCACCTTGACGTCCTTCAGGCAAGGTATGTAAAGGTATTGAGAGGATTGACTGAATATGTTAAGAAACATATTGGCATTCTGGAAGTAAAACTGCAGCTGAAGAAAATATTTAAACCACTGACATCTATATAATGACAGTCTTCATATACATTTTAGAATTACTAAAGACTGTAATATACATATGTATATATGTAATATTTATATATATAATATTTAGAAAAACATTCTTCTTAAAACCCATATAATAGGAAATAAATGATCCAATACTCTAAGTTAGCTAAGGAAATAGTAGCATTTCTTCATTAAAAAGGAGGAAGAAGATTCATAGGCTTTAGGGCATATAATGTACAGATCAAAATCTACACAAATATTAGAAACAAGGAGATATCACTTCAGAAAATAGTAGTTTAAGCTAGTAATTGATATACCCGTTGGATCTGATGAACATAACTGAAAGTATTTAACCTCCAGATGAAACTTATGAAAGGGCTAAGATTCAAAAATGAGAATCAAAAGACATTCCCTGGGCAATAGTAATATGAATGCAGCCAACAATATGTTAAGAGAAAAAATTTGAAACAAATGGCTATGTCACACTGATTTGTTTTTGGAAACAAATTTTGATTTGCAGAGACAAGAGGATTTATTAGGATTTATTAAAACTTTGTAAGTTGTATAAATAGCAATATTGTAACTTGTAAAAATGTTAGCACTTAACCAAATACATAGCAAGATTTAAGGTGGTAGCAAGAATTATATGTAAGGAATTAGAACTCTATTTCATAGTCTCATGTTACAAATATACAACTCAAATAGCTTAACAAACTCAACCAATAAACCATATTGTAACTGAACCAGCATCACAAAGAAAATGTAATCAACAATGATCTAGATGATAAAAAATAAAGGATAACTTTAATAGATATCTCCTTATTAAAATAAATTTCTAAGTTAAATAAGAAAAACTATATGGAGGCCTAGGAAAAGATAAAAATTATATTGGAATAGAAAGAAATATGTATAATTACAGTTGTCTTGCATTCTATTGAGCTTGTACTGATGATTCTTTCATTGATCTTAGAGAAGATATTTCTATTCTAATTTTCATATCCACCTATAAAATGTAGTTATTTTATCTGTCTGTGCAATGGTCTGTAAAGCATTAAACAGAAAAGGATAATAGCACAATAGTTATTTTCTTCAGAACTCTTTTTATCTGAACCCCACAAAAGATGTGAAAATAAGATCATAATAATGACAGCAGCTGGTAACTAGATTATTTTATAAACACTTTAAACATAATATCAACTGATCAACCGGTATCATGGATTCTTCTATTTCCCGAGTACTTTTACTAACATAGCAGAATTTTACCAGTCTCTCCTGATGTTTAAAATAGAACTCATTACTTTTTCTATAAAATGTGCCCCTCTCCCAAACGTCTCTATTTCTACTGAAGGAAGTAGCAAACGTATAATCCCATAAGTTCATCATCTCAGAATCATTCTCAGTTTCTTATTCTCTCTCTTCTACCACATTTAATTCATTGCTAAATCCTCTTAATTCTACATCTTTAATATCTCTTACTACATTTCCCTCATTTAAGTCACATGATAGCCACATTAGTTTTGATCTTTTTCACCTCTCACAAGGATTATTCCAATAGCTTGGTAATGGTCCTCTCAACCAATTCTAATTCATCCCTCACCATCTGTAAAAGCTATTAATCTATGATATAATTATTTTAATATACAGTCTCATATATCCAATTACATAAACATTTATTGAGATTACTGTATGCTAGGCAGCTTTTTGGGGGACTTAATTATGATAACAAAATAACCATAAATTAACCAAAAATCATACATTTTAATAAAGGGATATATAGCATATATGTATAAATAAAAATAAAGTATGTTGAAAGAATATGCAGATAATTATTATGACTTTTTTTCTCTCTCTTCAAGGAAACTCTGGGTTCAAAATTCAGTGAGTCATTCTTTACTGATCCCTTAGAAGGGCAAGGGCCTGGCCACATCCACCATAATTGTACTAGAAAGCAAAAGCCTCAAGAAAAAGAGAGGTCAACCAGTTAGGGTATTGGTATTTATACTCTTAAGGAATAATTAAGCAAACCCCTTTTATTCCTTAACTAAAAAAGTTAATTAATGAAGATCTTGTCCAAGGCTATAAAGAAGAGAAGTATTTTAAAAAATAATGCATATTCAGGTTGCTTATAAGAATGTATCTATTACCCAACAGGTTCAAAAAGTGGTCTTCACACTTCTTTCTTTATACTAGATTGAGATTGACATAAAAATCCCAATAAAACTTGTTTATATAATGTTTAAAGAGGGATAATGAGCTTTCAGAGCCATTATCTCATTTAATTCCTATAATATTCCAGTGAGACACCCAGGGCAACACTATTATTTCCATTTTGAGGAAGGAGAAACTGAGATTCAGAGCGATAAAGTAATTTACCTAAAGGAAAATAGCAACTCAGTGATAAAATTAGGATGAATATTAGCATCTCCTTTCCCCCATCTATGGAAGAAAATCCATCACATTATTAAACTGTATATCTGAGATAAAACTTCAGATGCTGAGAAGGGATTTTCCCTATCTCATTACCAGGGAAAGCAATTATCTGGAAGTTTGAAGGTAACTCCAGACTCAAACTTAGGTTTGAGTGAATTAAACACATAAAGATTTTTTAAAGTAGTTAGGAATGAAACTGAATGCATCTTATAGAAAGAAAAAAAATTAGTTTCAAATTAGATCCCTCCTTTTTTTTCAATTCAAAGGTATTTATTTTTTCTCCTTTGCAACTCCCACACACACTCCTTGACACTACAAAAAAGAGTTGCTATATGTATTCTTACATATTTGTGACCTTTTACTTTTTTTTAAAAATCTCTTTCAAGTACAAGCCTAGTGGTGGTATCTCTCAATCAAATTTAGTGATGGGGGGGGGGTTCCATATATTCTCTAGTCACAATGCCACAATAAGAGTGAAGAATTTGAAGTCAGATGGTATGGATTTAAGTTCCTGCCTAACTAGTTAATACTTTTGTGAATTTGGACAAGAAAAAAAAAACTTTCTCATCCTCAGTGCGTATATCTGTACAATGAAGAACTTGGACTTAGACAACCTCTAAGGTCCTTTCTAACTCTAAATAATTATATCATTCTCACTCTCAAACCTTCACAAATAGTTTATGATCACAGGGAAAATAAGAAAATATATTTAAAGAACTTTATGTTCAGTAACTCAGTAAATACTCAGAAAACCCTGTGAGGTTAGTGCAAATATTATCATCTCAGTTTTACAGATGAAGAAACAATAGCAGAGAGAGAAAGAGAGAGGGAGAGAGAGAGAGAGAGAGAAAGGGAGAGAGAGAAAGAGAGAGAGAGAGAGAGAGAGAGAGAGAGAGAGAGAGAGAGAGAGAGAGAGAGAGAGAGAGAGAGAGAGAGAGAGACTACCTCAAGTTTAGGTAGTAAGAGTGTGAGAGGATTGCAACTCGGGTCTTTTTTTTTTTTTATTTCAAATTGAACACGCTATTGGCCACCATTGCAATTAGATGCTTAGCTAAACTAGACAGTATCTAAGGTCCCATCCCATTTTAAATCCTATGATGCAACATGAAATATCACAAGGATTCAGCAACAGAATTGTCTGCATTATAGCTGCTTAGAACCAATCTCAGATTTATGATAGCCATTTTCCCAAAAGTTCTATCTAATACATTTCAAACTGCTATTTGCTTTAAAGCAAATCTGACTATGCATTTTTACTATATGCCTGGAATTTTCTTCCTCCTCATTTCTGCTCCTTGGCTTTCCTAGATTCTTTTAAGTTCCAGCCAAAATTCAACCTCTTACATGAATGAAGCCTTTCCCAATTCCACTTAATGTTAGTGCCTTTTCCCCAGTAATTACTTCTGATTGAGCCTATATTTATCTTGTTTGTACATAGTTATTTTCACATTGTCTTCCTCATTAACTTCTTGAAGGTAAGAATGGTATTTTCTTTCTTGTCTTTATATTCCTAGTGATTAGCACAGTCTCTGGCACATAGTAGGCCCTTCATAAATTCATGTTGTCTTGAACTGAATTGAAAGTACTGTAGCAAGAGCAGTCTGAAAATAAATGTAGTTTCAAAATCACTTATCCTGATGGGAGCAGAAAGAATAATTTATGCTTTTGTGATATGCTAAAATAGGAACCTGGGATTTCAATAAGATTAGGAACACATATTCAGATGACTTCTTGGCTGACAGAGAAGTCCAAATGGATATTTTTTTTTCCCTTGTTCAGGAGAAAGTGTCTCCAAAATGTAAACAACAACTACAACAAAACATTTACTTCCATCCATTTGGGAACTACTGCTACTCTGTTGAATTGTAGGTCACCAGACACAGAGAATTGTCTACCTGTATTATTATGGTGGAAAAGCAAAAAAGCATTATATTAATGCTGGGTCAGGAAAGAAAGAAATCAATGCATGTGGGTATACCCTGGTTAAGATGTAATGATCCTTTGACTTGGAAAACTCTTCTTAACAAATCTTGTTTACCCCAAAGTTTTTTTTTTTTCCTGTGTGCCAAACTGAGAAGTCATTGCTTTGTTTTTAGCCAGGAAATACATCTGGACTTTCCTCCTTCAGTGGCAATATGTTACAGGAAAGAATCCTCTCCTTCACTAAAAAGATAATTAAATAGATTCAACAAAGACTGCTGGTTGATCTGTTCTGTTGCTTGCAGTAAACATTAAGAAATTGATGATTATCTACTGGCTTGGTTTAAGTGGCCAAGTCATTTAAGGTCAGTATGTATTTTGTTGGTAACAGAGGAATCCATGGAATGAGAAGAAAGTCAGGACATTAAAATCAAAGCAATATATAGCAATCAATAATTAGATTAAAATACTTTTCTATCTTTGTTTATCTTAATTGCTAATCTCCTCTACATGCTCTACATACAATCTAGCTGTCTTCTCCCTTTCACAAACTCCTACAATTGGCAATTTAAATTTGTTGCCTCATTTGCTTTCTTCTCTCTTATCCTTCCACTCTTTGCAATAGGATCAGAGCTTTGTCAGTCTCCTGAAATTTCTCTTTCTAAAATTATTAGTAATCCCTTAAATGTAAAAGATTCTGGTCTTTTTTCAGTCTTCATTTTTTCCTTAACCATTTATTCAAATTGTAACTATTGACCACCATTTTTCTCTGGATTGTTTGTGACATTACAATCTCCTAGTTCTGTTCTTATCTATATAACCAATTGTTTTCCATCTCCTCTGCTAGTACATCATAACATCATGTCCTTAATTACAGATATATGCCAAAGTTCTGCCCTAGACATTCTCTCTCTTCATCAGTCTCTTGGTAAATTCATGAGCATCAATGTGTTTAACTATCTTCGCCATGTAGATGACTCCCAGATGTACACTTCTATCTCCACTATCTCCTCTGAGCTTCAGTCCTGTATCCTAAAGAAGGTGGAAAAGAAATTGCATCAAGTATACAAATGAAAGATTTGGCCTTTGCAAGGATAAGAGCTATACCTTGATCAGAGCTTGCAGTAATGGAAAAGAAAATGAGAGATGCTATTAAAGGAATTTGAAATCTGAGGGGAAAGGGAGCTCTCATGGTAGATAGCCCCAATTTTTGCACTATTTTTGCATTACATTTGAGCTGAGGTACTTTGCTAAGAGTAAGCTCAAGAAGAGGGGTGCATGTAATATTAGAAAAATGGCATTTGAAGAAACTGCTGTAAAAAGTCAATCAGTGAAAAGTAAAAGGAATGTCAAATAGCCATGAGGATTGAATTGAAATTAGATAGCATAAATTTATAGTGGATCCAGTCAGCAGGATTGTGTGACTTCCCTTAGAACAGTTTGGTAGAAGAAGAATAAAAGTAGATAAGATAAATGGTGGAGATAGTAGCTGACTTAAGGATAGAAAAATGATGAGTCAGGATAATAAAATCAGGTAAGGCATTCGAGGTAAAAAGCAGTGTAAATTTGAACTAATTCAAAATTTTAAAAGAATTAAGAGAATAAAAAGTGCTGATAAACTAAGAAAATAGGGAAGGTTAAAAAAAAGCAAAGACAAATAATAGGATTTGAAGGGATGATGTACAAGAAGAAATAAAAGATACAAATTTGTACAAGAGGAAATTCAGAGTTCTGGATCGTAGAGGTGAAATAGTTGTGCTTGATTAGAACAAGGAAATAATAATCATCAGAGACTCAGAGAAATCACAGGATCTAAGAGTTGGAAGAGATTTTAGAGGCTATGTGGTTCAACTGATAAATGGAATTAACTCCCTTTATGCAACCTTATAAATGTTAGTAATATAGAGGACTTAAGAACCTTATTAATGATAGAAGTACTCTAAAATTATGATTCCAATTAACTTGAATATGAGTTCTGCTGGTATTCATACAAGAACTGGCACATAGGTGGGATTGTTTTTTGGAATCCCTGCTACTGAGGATGAGGTAGTAACTTTTTACCCAATGACAAAGACTGACTTAATCCTCTATAATGACATCATCATCATCATCATCATCATTATCATCACTTTTCATATTTATATAGCTATTTATCTTTTCTGGAGCCCTTTCATTAAAATTGCTTGTGAAATAACCAGTAAAATCATCTCTGTTCTTCATTTTACAAATGACAAAGTCAGGCATCATCATGGGTCTGAAGAGCAAAAGGTGGACAGAACTTCAGAGGTCATTTGGTCTAACACATCATTTTTAAAGTTAAAAAAAAAAAAACTGAGGTCAAAGACCTTAGATAGATTAAGTAACACAGTCTTGATATCAGATTACATAGGGATCCAAGTCCTCTTAGTACTCTATTAATCAAAAGTTACAGATCTAACAGCTATAAAGTGACTCATTAATAGTCACCTGGAGGAGTAAGTGTTAAAGCTAGAATTTGAATACAGATATCAGGAGTCTAAGTACAGCATATTTTGCAACATATTTCTGGATACTAAGTTGGATATCTATTGAAACTTTACCTATTTAAGCTTCTGTATGATTGTGGTTTTATATGGACCTACTACTGTCATTTATTCATCTTCAGATAGTACTCCTGGATCAGTAAGGCAAGATGCTGACCACATTTACAGAGAGAGCACACTGAATTTATTTTCAGATATGGGGAGAATCAATGAATCAATGGAATCACCAATATGGGAAAATGAAGTGGAGGGTTTTTAGAAACAAATGAGGGGATCAATTAGATTAAAAATGTGAGAAGTGTTGACTGCCCATATAGTCACTAAAAACACAGAAAAGTTCTTCCTTAAGTCTAAACTAATTCTTCTTTGCTGTAATTGAAATGCTATTTGAATTGTGCTCAGTTGGAAGAATTACTTTGTCAGCGTTCTTTTAAAACCCTTTAAAAACTAAACCTCTTGAATTTGCATTCTACAATAAAACACTTCTTCTAATCACCCAGTAAATTCATTTTTGGAAAACAATATCTGACCATTGAAAGTGAAGCAATCACTAAATATTTCTCTTTAAAAAGCCTATATTGCTATGTTTAAGTGTCCTTTAAAATATAATATCAAATGTATATATATATATATATATATAATATACATATGCATATATATGTATATACATACACAAATAACAAGAAGAAAATTTCTGTAACTTCATGTAGCTTCTCCTACTATCTTTCATTGTCAAACTTTGTGAATGTTTTCCAACATACTTCATCACCCACTGTCTCTAATCTTTTGTAAAAAACAAAACAAAACTAAACTCCTATTCCAATTACAGCTTCTCAGATTTCCTTTTAAAAGTCACCAAATGATCTCCTAGTGATGAACTATAATTATTTTCATTCTTCATTCTCCATGTTCTCTGTAGCATTTAACACTACTGATGACATTTTTTCCCTTGATTTCTCTGGGACTATATTTCTCCTACTTCTCTAGTCATTCCCTCTCTGGTTCCTTCATTTGTTCTGAACTATCCTCCTCTCAAATCCTTATATACATGGCATCTAAAGTTGTGCCTTGCACCAACCAGAAACTCAATGAATGTTTATTCAATAAGCTTTCACTGAAAATTAGGGGACCTCAAAATAAATGTCCCATGAAGTTAAAAAAAAAACATAGCTGTGTGGCTAACCACAAGCTATATGATAGTAGTAGAATATTACTGTACCATAAAAAAACTAAAAAAAAAAATTGAATGTGAAGGAAGTTACTGAAGCATGAGAAGATTTATATAAACTGATTCTATGAGAAATAATCAGTTTCAAGAAACAAAATTTACCTAATGACTGCAATATTACAAATGGAAACAAAATGAAACTGAACAGTGTGTAATTAAATTGACCAATCATGGACTTGGAGAAAATTTGAGAAAATGTATCTAGTTTCATTATACAAAATAGTGACTATTAGTGTAGGTGTAGAATGTGACATATGTTATAAAGGAACAGATTGGCTTAGGGATGGAATAGAAAGAATATAATCATAAATAAAGTGACTTTAAAACAATAGGCATCTGTAAAATATATATTTTTCCCTCCAAGGAAAAGCAATGAGGACCATCCTTTAGGCCCAGGCAGTTCAATTTCTACTTATTCTTTAAAATCCAACCAAAATTCTGCCACTTCTCCAAGAAGTCTTCCCTAAATCTCTCAAGTAGAATAGCCTTTCATCTCTCAAATCTCACATAGAAATGGAACTTATGGTATTCTTATAGTTATTTTGTATTTGTATGACATCTTTCTACAACAAATAAGCTCCAGAAGATCAGGAAGTGTGTCTTCTCTGTTTTGCAAGAATCCACTATCACTTGCTTCTACACAAAAGCATAGGAGGTGCATAAAACAAAAAAAATTATTTAATTGAATAATGAAATTAGCTTCTTAAAAAATCCTTAGTCATTTAAAAAACCCAGACTGCAAAGCTCATTTGCTAAGGGGAGTAGTTAACAAGGATGTTTAACCAATTGCATAGAAATGCTTTACCAATCAATACCACACGGAAAAGCAAAGCTTACATCAGTTCACAAAACAGCTTTGTTTGTAAGGCAACTCTCTCTTGAGTGGGGAAGGAGAATGAAAGGAGAGAAGAAACGAGAAGAGGGAGGTTCATTCAGAAAAAAGGAATTGCTTTATAATGTAACTTCCCACCTTCTGATTAAATTTACACAGTGAAAAAAATGTAACTTAAGAAATGTAACTTAGATGGAACATTCACAAGGTTCATTGGCAGTTCTCAACAAACACAATAATTTATTTTTTTTACATAATTTATAGTTAAATGAAAGCAAATGGGAGGCCAGACTCAGTTACCCTATATCTGCTGTAGTTAATTTTTAAGGACTCTTTCAATACTCAGTACTATAATCTTGTGTCAAGAAATTTTAAAGTGCCGATACCAAAATCCACCTGATGACACCATCAAAATTCCAAGAAGAGAATTTAGGTTGAAATGAAAGGCTCTAAAGTAAAAACCTTATGAATTTAGTATGGAAGTAATGACAAATTTCACACTGAGATAAAGACACATTTTCAGAATGAATTGCTACAATAAAGCAAGAAAGATTAATGGAAGGAAAACAATGTTGGATATGCAGTAGAAGAGTTGGGGGGTCAAGCTGGGCACTGCCATTTACAATTTTTTTGACCTTCGGAAAGTAATCTCTAAAGAAAGGTTTTCAGTTTCTTTGTCTATATCATGAAGGGCCATGGTGGATGAACTTTAAGGTTTCTTCCAATTCTAAATCATAAGATCACAAGAAATTAAATTCTGGGGCCTTTGTTGAAGATGTTTACTTTTTTTCCTTAACCTATCCTTCTGATGGGCAATAGTTTACAAAAATTGTGTTCCAGTTATTATTTTTGTCAGGTGTTAAAATTTATTTGTTGTTGGTGAGCAAACTCATTTTTAATAATCATTTTTTGGGCGTTTGGCAGACTTGTGATGACATTGGTATAGGAAAGTTTCAAGGAAGACATTCTCTCTATAAATGAAAATAAATCCTTGATCTTCAATCTATGGAATTAATATGTGGCTGATGCATTAAAATATTAAACAATATTAATAGTTGGTATGTATCAGAGGCAGTATTTGAATTCAGGTCTTCATGATTATGATTTCATTCTCTCTACTATTGCAGTAGACCTTTCAAAAATTTCTTATTACCCTTAATTTATTTGCGTATATTTCTACTGACTGGCCATCAGCAATGGTATTTTTCTTAGGAGTATAAAATTGAGAAAAACCTATATACCTAGTAGAGATTTCAAGAAAATTTATCAACATGAATAATATTTATGTCTCATTTTAATATTTACAAAATACTCTATAAAACTTTTCATTTCATCTTCATAACACCTCTTGGAAGAAGGTGCTATTGTTATTTGAAGTTTACAGATGAAGAAACTGAGGCAAAAAGAAGTTAAGTGACTTGCCCGAGTTACCAAGTTATCAAATTATTATAGGGCAGATTTGAACCCAGATCCTGATTTCAGGTTTATTGTTCTATGCACTGTGCCACCTAGTCATCTAAGATTTTTTTTTCACATTTCAAAGCTGCTGTACAGACTTATGGTCTTTGTTTTGCTACAGCACACATTCTCCTATTTTTTTCATGGTTAATAAGTCTATGACATAGTCATTGGGAATTTCATTATGGACCTTTTACCAATGAGAAGCCTGAGTCAAAAAATGAAGATATTTTTATGTATAAAGGTGGATTTAGAATGGACCACCAAAGACATCCAGTACAAGGTCTGACAAAAATCACTTGTTTCTTCAATACAACGGAGAAGTGACTTGGTAGTGTTTTTGGTAGGTTTTCAGTGATAGATTATTCATCTGAAGCAGTCCACTCCTCCAGCTCTGTTTGTTAGGACATCCTTATTGAGCTAAAATCTGACACTCTAACTTCTATCCAATTGTCTAATTTTGTTGTCTAGGATGAGGCAGAATAAATATAATTCTACTTCCATATGGCAATCCTTCTAACACTTGAAAGTAGCTCTCACATTCCCACTCATTTCTTTTCCTCACTATAAACATGACCGTTTCCCTTCCATCAACTTTCCTATGGCACAGTTTTTATTCTGAAGCACTGACTGACTTTGATGACCTGACTGAACTTACATATTCAGTCACTGAGAAAAAGAAAAGGTTTGCTTTGGTGAATGAATACTTGTATATATATATACATGCATTTTAACTGATTTTTAAAGTGCCTTTAAATGAACTTTTTAGTTACTTTACAAAATGTTAAAGATCCCAGGCCTCTAAAGAGGCAGTTTGTCAGAGCAGAGAGCTGAATTGAAAGTTAGATAGACCTGGTCAAATCTCATCTTTGAAATATACTGCCTGGAAGGTTCTAAGCAAATCATTTAAATTTATGGTGTTCTAGAAAATTCTCTAAGGGTATAAATTACAGAGAAAAAGTCATGCCATATTGATAGAAATGGTTTTCTCACCCAGCAGTTTCTTATACTAATGATCTCCCATGTCTAAGCTTTATTCCTATCTATGAGATCATAGATCTTTAGACTTGTAGTCCACCCCCTCCCTTATTTCACAGATGAGAAATGTAGGTTAAGTGACTTACCAAAGGTTACATAGATAATAAGCATAAAAGGAATGAATCCCGGTTTGCTGATATATTTATCATGTATATATCATGTATAAAAATATGCCTTTTCTTAGTAAGGCACTGTACTCTATTGGCATATCAATGGAACACACAGACAATCTATTTCTGCTTACGCTGACAAATTTATATTGTATTTTCAAGGTACTTTACAAACATCTGATTTTGGCAATAGGTACTAAATAATTTTATAATAAATAGAACCACAGGTAATTAGAATTACTATTAAACAATTAATGGAGGTACAACAATGCTTTATCTAGTATAGAAAAGGTATATGAAAATCAGCTGAACCATCTAAGGGTGTTTAGCCTGGGGAAGAGAAAAATCTGGGGAGAACATGATAATTGTCTTTTAAGTGTTTAAAGAGCTGCATGGGCTAAAGGCTGAAATCAGGAAGAGGAATTGAATTTGTCTTATCTGAACCCTGACAATAGAACAAGGAATAATAAGCAGAAATTAGAAAGAAATTAATTTAGACTTAAAAGTACCTAAAAGTTAGAACTCTAATAAAATCCAGTTGACTTTCTGAGCAGAAGTTCCAAGTGGGATGCCAAAGTCTTCAAGAAAAAAAAAAAAAAAAAACTTCTGCCTGGCACTTCAGGAGACAATAGGGAGCCACCAAGAATATTTGAGCAGGGAATCACCTGATACAATTTACGCAAAATTATTTTTTTCTGACAACGATAAAGGACAGGAAGATATGTTGGAAGATTAGCACAAGAGTCCAAATGGGGGCTTGAGGAAGATTTGTATTAGAGAAGTGGCATTGCAGGAGACTTCAGGAGATATTCTAGAGATTGAATATGACAGTTTGAGAAAAAGAAGAATAAAGAATCAAGAAAGATCTTAAGCTTGTACACCTTAAAAGTTTTCTTGTGCATTTACAAAGCATTATTTTATATTAAAAGTACACACAAAATGTGCGTGTATATACACGTGTTATATCTCCCTTTGTATCTAGAACAAGGTTTTACTTATAGAATATACTTTACAAAGTTTCTATATTAAATTATTTTTTTTGATTCCTATAATTATGGGATGTAATCATTGCAATTATTAGCCAAATTTTATAGTTAAGAAAACTGAATCACAATTAAAGTTATTTACTTAATGGTACAAAGTTATATGGCATAATTGATAGCCAGTTTTAGTTAAAGTTAGAAAATCCTGACAGTTATTATGTGGTCATGGGTAATCTACTTAATCTCTTTCAATCTCAATTTTCACACCTGTGACAATAACAATTGCACCACATTTTCTTAGATTATTGTTAGGATCAAAGGAGATAATGCATACACATTTATTTTAATCTTTAAAAATATAAAATTCATGTCCACAGGGCTATAAAGTGCATACTGTTTGATCTAACAATATAACTACTGTAAAAATGTTTGCAGCAGCACTTTTTTGTGTCAATGAAAAATTGGGAAATGGGTAAATGCCCATCAAATGGGGGATTGCTGAATAAGTTGTAATATATAAAGGTAATGGAATATTGTTATATAACAGTGATGAACAAACTGATTTTAGAAAGGCATGAAAAGATTTACATGAACCGCTGCTGAGTGAAATAAGCAGAACCAGGACTCCATTGTACACAATAATAGCAAGATTGTGCAATGATCAACTATGGAAGACATGGTTGTTCTTAGTGCTTCAGCGGTCCAAGGCAATTCCAATAAACTTTGGAAAGAAAACACCATCTACATCCAGAAACAGAATTATGGAGATTGAATATAAATCAACACATGTTATATACACATCTTTTTTTCTGTTTTTTTCCTCTCTCTTGTGTTTTTTCCCTTTTGTTCTGATTATTCTCTCCCAATGTGATTTTTAAAAGTTAATATATATGTAATATGTATATTATATATATGTATATACATATATACATATATAGATATATAAAATTCTATACTTGAAGTGTGAGAGTTCCATACAAAGACAAAAAGAAAATTAGTCTTTCTTTTAAGAAGTTTCTAATCTATTAGGATGAGAGGCGACATATTTTATGATTTTTTGCAGATAAGAAAACAGAAAATAATTTAAGAAATTCCCTGTTTAAAAATAGGGTAGCAGGGAATAGTCCCTTCCCAAGAAAAAAATCTTGAGATGAATGTTGAGAGAAGCTAAGAAATCTATAAGGCAAAATTGAAGAGATGTGTTGCATACTTGACATGTGTGGCAGCCTAATATACTAGTTTGCCTAAAAAAGCAGAATAGATGAAGGAAAGAAGTATTAAGTAAGTATGCAAAGATAGGATGAAGTGAGCTTTGAAGTCAAACTAAGGAGTCTGAATTTTACTTTAGAAGTAGCAGGAAAAGTATTAAACTTATACATAAATGTTACTTTTAAAAGATCAAAGACAGAACTTGACCCCATATCTCTCAATCCCATGGGCAATGCTTTTACCACTATCTCACACGGTCTATATAAAGACAACTCTCAAATAAACTCAGATCTCATAGTTAAAGTATTAAAATATTTGAAAAGAAATATTAAAATCAACTAATTGTTCACTATAAATTGTAAAGCTAAAGCACTTGAAAATTCAGACAATTATTACACTTGTCTTGAGGAATCATGGCACAAATGCCATGACATGTCAAAATAAAACTAGAAAGTGATTATGCGGAGCTATTTACTTCTATTTCTTTTCCCTGTCAGTGGTGCTTTAGAATGGCTAATATATTAAATAAAGTTAAAAATTTTGAGGGGAACTTTTCAATTTCCCCAAAGCAATATTAAAATCTCTTTCAGAGAACCTAATATCCATTATACAAATAAATTGTTACTGATAAACCCCAAACCATCTTTATCACATCCAGCTTTGTCAAGCAGAATCTTCAAACCACTCAATAATATAATGATATCACAGCCTGGACTATACCTTGGATTATATCTTAAAGAAGCCATTCACAAAAAAAAATACAACAATCTAATTATAGCAATATTGTGTATGGTTGTGGATATAGTTGGCAGCAAAGAGATGGAAGCATTCCCCATATAAGTAAATAAATTGTGATCCATGCATATAATACAGAATACATAAAGGAATAATGAATATAATGAACATAGAAAATATGAACAAACTTGTATGAACTTATAAAAATCAAAATAAGAAAGACAGGAAAATTATAAATAATGATGACATTAATGAAAATGGAAAAAACAACTATCACAGAAATAACCATAGGTAAACGTTGTAAAATTATAAAGAACATGTTTGTCCCCAAATAAGAGATATACAATTGCTATTCCCCAAATAAGAGATATACAATTGCTATTTTTCAGAGGTGAAAAGTACATGAAGGTGAATATTGCATATGATAACATTTCTTTCAATGTATTTATGTATTTTTAAATTTTTCTCTTCATTCTCACTTGTACTTTTTAATTCTTTGTTATAAGGAATAGTTTGCTGGGAGGGAAACAGAAAGGGATACTCAAGGAAAGTTAATTAGTATAAAGAAAAATATATCAATAAAATATGTTTTTGAAAGACTATCCAAGAAGTGACACAAACCAAAAAGGGATAAAGGAAATATCGTTTCAATACTCCTTTGTTAAAGCTATTTGATGTTAATTGTTAAGATGAAACTAGAGTGCTAATCATCAAAGGATATCCATAACAAACCAAAAGCAAAAATCCTCTATATTTTAAATGTTCTTATCAAATTTTTGAGCTTTCTGTTTGCCACTGTTAAGCTAAGAAATGTTCATATGTGTCTCAGGATTGGGAAATAGCATGAAAAAAGGACCCAACATTAAACGTGCTGATTCCCATCTTTTCATTAATAATTAACATAGTCTTTACACTAGATTGCTAGACTGCCTGAATAAAAACCTTTTACCCCTTTCAAGTAAAAAACATAGAGATTCTCTTCACCCCTCAAATGCAACTTGATCTAAAGAAGAATGTTTAGCACAGTCTGGTAGGCGCCTTTCTCTGCTTACTTTTCAATAAAAAGAAGCTAATTTAAAAAAAAAAAAGCTTTTAATCCCAAGGCAACGGTTCATTAATGCTATCTGAGCCAATAGATGCAGTGATATTTAATGATGAGGAGGACCTGAAATCACAGGATGGGCATCTATCCTGATCTTCCATTCACTAGTTATAGGAAATACTCTCTCTGAACCTCTCCTTTCTCCTTATGAAATTGGGAGAATAATACTAACCTCCCAAAGTTGTTATAAGAACCAAATTATGATAGTCATGCAAACCTCATATGATAACACAAAGAATATGACTGAACAATAAGTACAAAAGCAAAAAAATATGCTTTTCAATCATATTTCAATACTATATAAAACCATATTTCAACAATATTGATGTTCAAAATTGTGAGGATCAATTGAGTATCAATCTAGCATTTGTAAGGCCCAATTACTTGCTAGATACTGCATTAGAAGATGAGAATACAAGTACAAATAATGAAAAAAAAATCCTGGTTGCAAGAATTTTAAATTCTAATGAAGTAGATAAGTACAGAATATACATTTATATATTATATACACACACAATACAAATACAGAATTAATAAATATAAATAGGTATAAAGTAGTTAAATATAAGGTAGATAGGGAACACTAGATTTGGGTAGTCTTTAGAAAAGGCTTCAGGGAAAAAGTTATGCTTGAGTTAGAAAGAAGAGATGGGATCTGTGAAGTAGAGATGAAAAAGGAGTACATTCCAGGCATGAGAGATGACAAGTGCTAAAATGCAGAGAAATGATATGGAGTGTCATGTGTGAGGAACAGATGGAAGGGCAGTTCACTGGATTTCAGAGTACATAATGCGAATTAATGTCCAATGAGTCTAGAAAGGTAGGTTGTAATGAAGTTCTGAAGGGCTTTAAAAGTTAAAATAACAAGTTTCTATTTTATATGGAAAGCAATAGGAAACTACTTGCATTTTCTGAGTCAGAGAATTATGGGGTTAGATCTAAGTCAGAGGAAAATTAATTTGGCAGTTGCTGATTATTCATGTAGTGTTCCAAGTTTTGAAATCATCTTACTTATATTACGATATTGGATATTCCTATCAACTCTAACAGACAGGTGCTATTTTATTTCATTGGAAACCAAGTTTCAGGGAAGATGAGCAATTGTCCAATGGTCACAAAACCTGTAAAATAAGCATTAGAATTTGAATCCACATTTTTGTAGGTGCTATGATCTTAAGTGTTGTTGAAATATAAATTTATTAGTTCTATTGCTGGTAACATCATTCTAACTTTCATCATTATTAATAAAGTACATTATTACAGGGACAGATTAAATTATGTCTAGATAGCACAGTAGGCAGAGTATCAGACTTGGGGTCAGGACTTTGTGAGTTCATCTTTATGAGCTCAAATCTAACCTGGGAAACATTTAGCACTGTTTTCCTCAGTTTTCTCATCTGCAAAATGAGCTAGAAAAGAAAACAGCAAACAATTCAACTATTTTTGCCAAGGGGGAAAAAAATAATTAGAGTCATAAAGAGTTGTACATGACTTGAAATGACTTGAAATGTTCAATAACAATTAGTCACTCCTGAAAGATGAGAAATTATGTGTGCAACATTAATTTACTTCCAAAAAGACATTTTTTCCCTCTGTAACTTGTCAAACATATTCAAATTAACATCTAAAATATAATAGGCAGAGATTCCAAGAGACCCATTAAATTTACCATTAAAGGGCTGTGAAGAAAAGAAAGAAGGAAGGAAGGAAGGAAAGAAGGAAGGAAGGAAGGAAGGAAGGAAGGAAGGAAGGAAGGAAGGAAGGAAGGAAGGAAGGAAGGAAGGAAGGAAGGAAGGAAGGAAAGAAGGAAGGAAGGAAGAAAAAAGGAAGGAAGGAAGGAAGGAAGGAAGGAAGGAAGGAAGGAAGGAAGGAAGGAAGGAAGGAAGGAAGGAAGAAATAGGATTGCTCAAATACTTAAACTCAGATTTGTTGGCTCCAAGTTTAATGCTGTTTCTATTCTACTAAATTGCCTTAAATGGACATTTTAAATAATAGAAAATTTTTAGAATTTACAACATGATTTCTTTCTTACTAGGAAATTCTTAATTTCTCAATTCATATATTTTATTCACCTTAAGAATTAAATAAATTTAAATTAATTATACTAAATAAATTAAATTTAACAATTAAAACCTTCTATCTTATTCATTTCCTTTACAACTGCTTTTACTAATGGTCTCTGATGTATTTTTGATCAATTTAATGCTTAATAAATTGTAGGGATAAAAGAGATTCTAAAAGAGATTCTATTTGAAACAAACAAAAATAAAGTTTAGGGATAAACAAAAGATACCATGGAAAAATTGTTTGTTTGCTCTTAATGTCTCAAGAATATGATTTGGAAAATACTTCAAAAATCTGGGTGAAAAATAATATTAATATTTTTCTTTTATCTATGAAAATCAAGCACCAAAACTTGCAATATCTGCCTCATTTTTATGATGTTGTGAGTCTTCTTGGACTATTAGACATAAACAAATATGATAATATTTCTCTGTGATTGTGCATTTCAGCTCTAATAAAGTTCATGTGTTGTACTAAAATGAAAACAAGATTCAGTGTTAAGGGACTTAGTTTTGGATCTTGAATTTGTGAACTTTCTAAAGTAATGAAAACATTCAATTTCAGAAGTAAATTATTTCAGGTAACAGAGTTATGGATATCTAGCATGGTACAGTGCTCACCTGTAAGACCTTGGACAAGTCACTGGATTGATTCCTTTAGGTTTAGCTTTCTGAATATATCAAATGAGGAGGTTGGAACTGATGCACTCTAATTACTTTTGCAACTCTAAACTTATAATAGGATATGATTTTGTATATAAATTACATAAAATTAGACATGGCATAGATATATACAATGCTAGAGCTGAAACAGAACTTAGAAATAACTAATCTGAATTGCTACATGCCAAAATGAAATTGATATTCAGGTAAAAGATTGTTGTGTGAATCCACCAACAGTAAGCAGCAGAGTTAAGGTTAGGAATTAGATCTTCTGATCCCACGTACAGCATTTATTCCTTTCTTAACACACTTAACTGCAAAATTTTAGAAATGTCTACAGTCAATTTTCAGACAGTAATTTTAATTCTACTTTTATCGATTTATTTTATTTTTAAATTTGCAAACATTACTACCATATACTTCCTATATATAAGGCATTATTCTTTCTTCCTCTCTCCCTCTCTTTCTTTTTCTTTCTTTCTATTTTTCTATCTTTCTTAGTTTCTTCCTTCCTTCCTTCCTTCCTTCCTTCCTTCCTTCCTTCCTTCTTTTCTTCCTTCTTTCCTTCCTTCCTTTCTTTCTTTCTTTCTTTCTTTCTTTCTTTCTTTCTTTCTTTCTTTCTTTCTTTCTTTCTATCTATCTTGAGAGGGAGATAAACTCTTTAACAGAGGCATTGTCAAGCAAAACAAACCTCTACATTGTCCATTTCCAAAAATAACATATTTTATTCAAAATTTTAACTAGTCAAAGACCCTTGAAGTTCTTACTTTGGTGAAAATATAAAATCATTAAGTGAGCTGATAAAAATGGGCTGTTGTTTTATTAACCACTGACCCATTTTCCCTCATTTGACCTTCCCCCTATACACATCAGATATGTAACATTAATCAAATAACATCCATTGTCCCTAGGAAGCTTTTTTCCCGTCAGATTAGAATTTCAGTAATTGTTTACATATTCATTGCTTCTTTTGATATACAATTAATTGCATTGTAGAATAAATTGTTAATAGTGAAAGAATACAACCATGGATAGCATGGTGTCTTTAGAAAAAAAATGGCAAGTATTTTTACAGAAACTTTTCTTGATATATTTTACCCCGCCAAAAGTTTCTTCTAAGAGATCCAAAACATCCATAACAGAACTACACAAAAGAGAATAAAAATAAAGAAAGACCACATTTATCTTTAAGGTAATGTTATCATTTTTTTGGAATTGTGCATCTGTTGAGTGAAACAGCTTATCTTAAAACTCTAGAAAGATTAAGGCAGAGAAAGGAAATTATAAAAGCCTACCTAAGCATGAAGGTTATGGCCAGGGAAAATGCATTTCTTCCCCAAATTCCAAAAACACTAGGATTAAGGGTTAGCCTTTGAAGCTTGAAAAAAAGTAGTTTTAGGACAAATAAAAGTCGGATTACTTTAATGCAATGTATAGTGAGCTTTAGTAAATCATTACTCAAGCAGTATTTGCAAGCCTAAGAGGTTGAAAACAAAAATAGATTTTAAAGTAGTTTGAATAAATTATTGGATGAGAAAATCATAATGAGCTTTCAAGAAAATCTGTAGATATATTTGTAGTGTATCTTTATGTTTTACTCAAAGAAAAGTAAAGCCTTTCATTTTTGTCCCTTGGTGCTATGATCACAGACCACAAACTAAAGTATTGTAAATTTTATGAGAACAAATGATTGGAGAGCTCATTGAGAGAACAGGGATATATGAACAATTTCACATAGGCATATTTTTCCATAGATGTAGTGTGATACAAGTCAGAAGACATGATTTTGAATATTGGTTCTGCCATTTGCTGCCTGTCCCAACCTGGGCAAGTCATCTAAAGTTTCTAAATCTGTTTCCTCATTTATAAAATGAGAAGTTTGAACTAGATAGATCACAATGTTTCTTAAGCATAAAATTTTATATTCTTTAGGAATTCATGTATCTAAAAGAACTAACTTTTCTCCATATTTGTCTTTTTGTTTGTATGAGTTAACTATTCCATTTTCTCGCTGGGACCAGTTTTATATCAGTAATATAGGTCAAAGATAAGAAATAAGAAGGAAAAAGATATTGAATTGGATGCGATTTTACTTCTGCAATCTTAAAAATCAACAAATATGCTTATTTTTCCACAGTTAAAATAAAATATGAAATAATAAGCAATTGCCATTTTATTGCTATCATATTTCCTTTGAAATTATTCTTTCTAACCAATAAATACTGGCCGAAGTAAGTTGTTTCAGGACAAATAGATTTATGGACATGCTTGATCTTAGAATTTTTTACTTGCTTACTTGTTTATTGGAGGGCTGTTGATTAAATATTTGCAATATGCCTCAGTCAAGCTAGGGAATTAAAGAAATTTTCTGAGTAAGAAGCTGGAGTCTCCAGGACATGAATTGTAAACTGTATGGAAGACGATTTCAATTTACACATTGAAATCCTCCTTTATTTTCCAAGTATTTATCTGTGAGAAGCAAGATATTTTTGCATAAAATAATATAAGAAATTGAATACAGAAGCAGAAATGAGAATTCAACTAATTTCTGTTAAGAAAGTTGAAGAGATATGAAAAAATGAAGTATAACAATGTCATTCTTCTTAGGAAAATGCTAGATTTGGAAAAATCTTTTTTCATAAACTATGTTAATTATATTAACTTCAAATGACTTTATTATTTCTATTTTAAGGTTCTAAAATGATGTTTTAATTTAAAATGTAGTAAATATCAATAGATACAACCCATATAATCAAAGGAGTTTTGGTATCCTCAATTATTTTTGAAAGTGTGAATGGTTCCTGAATTTAAAGTTTTGGAATAGCTGACATAGTATTTGGTCTTTATCCAGGGGTTCTCTAAGTGATTTTTCCATATCACACAACCAGTTCATGTTAGAAGTAGGAATGCCTTACTCTAAAGTCAGTCCTCTATCCACTCTCAGTTTCAAGGTCATATCTTTCCTTATTTACAATATGATAAATACTTTTTCTGAAATGTGGGTATATTAGATACCAGCACTTGCTATGCTTTTATTCTCATTGGATATATAAGAAATATCTGAGGTTTATCTCTAATTCTCATCCCTCTGATCACTCTAATTATTTACACATAGTGCTAAACTATATATCAATCCCAAAACATCAATGTCATCCTAAAAGAACTCATCTCATTAAAAAAATTATATCCCGAGTCCAAAGTTCAGAAATATCATTTACTTTTGGAAGCCATAAATTTAGGATGAGAAAGAGATGGTGAATCTACTATGAATGAATAAACTACTTGAAAGTATCAGTAGGAAAAAACTAAAAAAAAAAGTCAAATTTCAAGAGAATCAGAAAGATGTCTGAATAAGTAACAGTATGGACCTTCAGAATAGTTTCTAAAGTGAATTTAAAACATAAAGACTATGTACATATATATGCATATATATGTGTATAGATGTAGATAAAGGAAAAGAAGTTAATAAAATCAATGTGACCGTAATAAAAGATGAATATAAGACTCAATAGCATGAAATGAATGAAAATGAACAAATTATTTGATGAATAGAAACTAGATGCAGTTTTAAAATGGGAAAATTGAAGAATAAATAATAAAATTTAAATTTAAAAACAGAAGCATAAAGAAAATTTGAAAAAAAATGCAAATTATTGAAACAAAGCTACACAATAGACTTTAGGGAGATAACCAAGAATTATAGATTTCTCAAAAACTGATATTAAGAGATAAGTATTTTGAATGCCATATTAAAACAATTGTGCAAGCAATTGTCAATAGTTCTTTTAAATGAGAATATTATAGATTAATAGAAATCAGAGGATGATGTCAGAGAGGAAGTCTGGATTTTACTTACCTAAAAAGAATATTCTAGAGTATAAATGAAAAAGAGAAAATCCTACTAGTATTCATGAAAAAATAAATTCCATATGATAAAATAGCAATTCAAAATTTCAGGATATGAGAAATGAAAAATATTGATTCATCTTTATAAAAAAACAAAAGGAGCTAGACCATCCAAAGTTGCTTTGCTATTAAATCTAAATGTTTCACTATAAAATGTATATTTTTGTATAATCAAAAATTTCTTGACCTTTTTATACAAAAGAAGCCATTTCTTGGCACTTATTTTTGACATGTAAACATTAACAGGATAAACAAACTTTGAAGAAAGAAATGAACAAGATATTACTAATAATGTTTCCATGCAATCAGAAATAAAAAAGCTAATGTCTACTTGCACTATTATCTTGTAAGAATGGATGACACTACGAAAATAATGACTATAAGTTAAGGAACAAAACTGATAGAAAGAAAGACAAAAGTAGATAACTTTGAGGGAAAAGGGTGTAGGAATACAAAGAGAATTATTAAACCTTCACTTCTGTTCCATATAAAGAGGAGGATATTGAAGAGTTAGTAGAGAGTAAGTGATTTCTAAGCTATCCCATTCCACTCTAAAATTATTGAGACTGGGATGAAGTGTTTATACATACATATATTTACATAATATATGTAAAAGTAGACCAGGTAAAAAGTGTTTTTTGTGGGTATTGTGAGGCAAAGATTTATGTCTCTATATGCATATTATGTCTGAAATTGTATTGAAATTAGCAAAAGAAGATGTATTTACTATGCTAGAGTCTATACATGAAAAGCTAGTTATATAGCAGTATATAGGGAAGAGTGCAGCTAGGTGGTCCAGTGATAGAGAGTCAAGCAAAGAGTCAAGGAGACCTGAGTTCAAATGTGGCATTAGACACTTACTAGCAGTAAGTCTTTGATCCTGCTTGCCTCAGTTTACTCATCTGTAAAATGAGCTGGAGAAGAAAATAGCAAACCACTTAAATATTTTTGCCAAGGAAACCTCAAATGGGCAATGGAATGTTAGATACTACTGAGCAACAAAAGTAAAACAAACTATAATCATTACATTGATTGGGAAGGGAACAAATTTAACAGGTAAAGAACAGGTTAGGAGAATACAACCAAATCATATTTACTTATAGGTAATCCACATAAAACATAAGTAAATATATAATTTTAGGATTAAATGTTGTAATAAAATATGTTATACTTCAGCTAAAAATACAAAAGTGGGAATTTCTATTATGATTTGATCAGAAATCATAACAGATAAGATATAGACAAACAGGGAGTATATAATGCATAAATCATGCATAAATAATGAAAGTGTCACTGTCAAGAATGGCATAACAACCAAACAGTAAGAAGAAAATTTTACTGAATACAAGCAGTAATGAATTGAGGTTCCTTTAGAAATTCATGAATCTAACAGAAAGATAAATCAAAACTTTTAGACAAACTGGGTGGTCAAAAATCTGTATTTCATTGAAATATGGAGTGAAATGAAAACATATTTTAGAAAATATATTGATAGGGATTCGTGCAAGATACTTTTAGAAAAAAATGATTAGGTTCCTGACCACAATGTATTACAAGATTAATATGAAAAGACAAAAATCTTAAGAAATCTCTTATAGACAACAACATAATAAAGTTATAATATATAAAGGAAATATGACAAGAAAATTCAAACCTAAATGAAAACTAGACTATAATCTCCTAAATAATGAGTGAATCAAAGACCAAATCACAGAAACAATAAAAATTATAGTAAAGCTGATGACTAGAGAGACACAATATTTCAACATTTATAGGACATAACTAAATCAGTGCTTAGAGGCAAATTTATATTCTTCAATACTTATATAATCAAAAAAGAAAAAGAAAAAAGAGAAAAGCCTAATGAAATGAGCATTCATTTTAGCAGGGTACAAAATCATCAAAATAAATTCAAAAGCAAGTGAAGTAGATGAGATTTTGAAAATTATAGGTGAAATAAACTGAAGTATCTCTTTTATTCAACTAATTAACCAAAAACTATAAAATGCACATCTCATTTAATTAGAAAAAACAGGGAGAGGAAAATAAAATTAACTAAATCTCAAGTAAGAGGAAAGCAAAACAAATAGAGGGGAAACAAATGAAACTATTCAGAAATATACACAATTATATTTCAGTAACAAGTTATAGGCATTATATTATGGGAAAATTAAATAAATATTTAAAAGTAAATCTCATATAATATTCAAATTTTTGAAACAGAATTAATTAACCTAAATGACCTTATTTTAGAAAGAAAATGACCTTATTTTACAAAGAAAATTAAGCAAGTGATAAGATAAGTGATAAACAACTTTCTATGGAATAGGGATAAGAAACAATTCTAGAATCCCCTGGTCTTTTAAGCTAATTCTTTCAGTTGTTTAAAGAACAATAAATCCTATGCCATATTATTTTTAAAAATAGAGAAATATGGAATTAAATTTAATTTCATCTGTAATATAGTGTAATCCATCCCAAGGAAAGATGGATAAATTAGATCTATAAACTACAGCTAATATATGACCAATTTAAACTATAACAGAAAGGGTATTTTGATATTAGGAAAATATGTAACATACTAAATCACATTAAAACAATATTATAAATTAATATTCCTATGTCAAAATAAAATATTTATAATAGCAAAATTTTGGAAAATATATATTCAACAATGAGAGATGGCTGAATAAAGTATGGTCATTAGTTGAGTGAAATATTGTGATGCAAGGAAAACAAATCGGAAGAAATCTAATTCAGAGAGAGAAAAACAAAAATAAAATGACAACTATGAAAATGGAGACAATATTAAAAGGCTAAAAAAAACCACTTTAAAACAACATGCCGTGCAATCTATATTTTTAAAGCATTAAATTTTACTTTCTTTTAATAAATCATGTAATTATAAAATTATCTAGTTGCATGGATAATTTAAGAGTCACAATCACTCTTTTGTATGGTTTTGCTTAATTGTTAAACTGCTTCAGTATTATGACTTTTTGGTCTGTTTTAAAAATATCAGTCACCAGTATTCTCTTGTAAGAAAAAAATAACTATGTTTATATAATTATAATAATATGGTAAATTAAAATTATTATTATAGATAACTTTTATACAGCAATTTATGACTTGTAAAATAATTTATATATGTGATTTCCTTTGGTTCTCAGAACAACCAAGTAATGAGTTCTACTATTACACATATTTTACAGATGAAGAAACTGAAGTTAGTGAGATTAAGTGACTTACACAGTTTTAAAGAATCTAAGGCAGAATACAAACTCACCTTCATCACTACAAATACAGTCCTCTACCCACTATATTACATAGCTAATTTAACAGTGAGATCATCAGCTTTCTTTTTGTCTTCCACCATTTTTTTTTCATTTGTTATAATACCCTTATTTCTAAGTCAAAATTTTCAGGAAAGAATTTAACTTAGAATTCAAGCTGATGACAACTATCAGAATAGTGAAGGATTTGAAAACTATAATATATAAACTCTACATAAAGAAATTAGGGCTATGGATCCTCAAATAGAATATACATAAAAGGGAGATGACCATTGCATTAAATATTTAATAGGGATAAGACCTTTAGTTGTTGTTGCTTTGCTTGTTTTTTTCCCCCTGAGTAAAGAGCTAAGAACAGGCCTGGCAGTTACAGAAAAGTGAATTAGTTTCAATTTGAGGGAAAGAAAAACAAAACAAAATAATAAAACAAAATCAACCAACCAACAAACAGAAACAACTTTATTTTTATGTCTATATGTTATTGTTCATTTGTTATTTGTTCATTTGTTTCAATCATGTCCAATTCTTTCCAGCTCTTTCTGAGGTTTCATTGGCAAAGACAATGAAGCGATTTGCCATGTCCTTATGCAGCTTGTTTTTCACATGAAGAAAATGAAGGAAACAGTTTTAAATCACATGCTCAGGGTCACACACCTAATGCATATCTGAGACCATGTTTAAACTCATGAAGTTGAGTTTTCCTTATTCCAATCTGAGTATAGGTTTGTAAATATAGTATGTAACTGTCCATATGCATATTTTCTCTTGATGAAGGAAATGATGTGTCCAAGAGAGGCAAGAAAAGATTACAAGTGAATCTTTTTTTTTTTTTAACAAAATTCTTATCACATCCCAAAATATACTTTTATTTTTATGCAATCTCATTCTTCACGTTTGATAGAGTAATTCAAAAAGACACACACACACACACACACACACACACACACACACACACACACAAAAATCCTTGAATCCTCCATAAGGTATCCATTTAAAGTTGTATATTCTCCAATTCAACCAAAAGCTGTTTTGTCAGTGGAAGAGGAATAAATCATGGAAGATGTATTTCACCTTTAGCAGAGCAAAGTGATTGTGAGAATCAACTCGTTCATCATCTTCCATCAGTGAGAAATTTAGTAAATAGCATCAGAATAGGAGTCGATAAATGTGCTTAAATAATGCCCTAGCTTTTACTTGCTGTGCTTTTAATTTGGTAAATAAATGCCTTCCACTGGGCATGCACCCTAGAGTCCATGCAATGACGTGGATTAAGTGCTCTGTTAGCTCTGCAGAGCTGAATGCATCTCAGAGGTCTAGCTAACTCTAATGGCCCTAGAACATTCAGCCTAAATCTCCCTGCTGTTTAATTTCAAACATTAAAAAGGGGCATGTGGGGGTAACAAAACTGTGAAGTTAAAAATATAGCCTTTTTTATAGTTTTAAATCTGTTAACTGTACAAATAAGAAATGTGAATCTTCAAGCTAAAGAACACAAGCTTAATGATATCTTCATGAGATTCTCACAAATTATTTTTGCTAATTAAATCAGGTGGAGTTCAAAATGACTCCCTTAATGGCTTAACTAAAAAAGGAATTTTTGACTGATGGTAGAGGGACAATTTTATTCTGCCTAGATTTTATAAGGAAATAAAATGGATTGGATAAAAGGGATATATGTCATTATCATAATAAATAAAGATGATTATGGCAATAATAATCAATAATAATAATAATGCAGTTTCTCTAACTTTGTGACTTATGAAGTTCTATCACTATACAATCCTGTGATGTAGAAAACTCAGATATAGTAATTATATTTTTAAAGGCAAGGAAACTGAAGTTCACCAAAGTTAAATGATTTGTCTAGAGTGACAAATGATTTGTCTAGTGTCTAAAGTGTATGAGTACTCATATACACTTATGTTTCTTTAAATAAGACTATTTATTTAAAAAAGATTTTTTTTCTATTATCAAGAAGTCTGATAAGAAATAGAGTCCTTCATAAATATGGTTATTGTTTTAGCTCCTTTAACTATTAAAATCTGTTGTAAAACATTTTCAGTACATTAATTACGAAGAAATACAGAAAGCTAAAGATTCATATATTGTTGCTCACTGGTTTTCTAAGGATCAGTTCAGGGATATTCATTATAGAAGAGGACCTAGATGTTGGGTGGCTTCTTGTCTCCCCAAGAAAACAGAGGATATATGCAAGAGATTTTCACAATTTAGCTCTCTCATCATTTAACTGGGAGTTCTGGGGCACTTGACATTTCCAAATCCATGGGTTTGTTGTAGAGGTTTCATAAGTCTCTACATGGTATGTTGAGCAAAAGAGTGTTTTAACCTTGGGATTTCAGATGGTATGTAAGTCAGCATTTACTCTATTTTGTGACTGGATAAGCAAAGTCACCTGAAGTGATTAGCATGTATTTCACATTTAGCTAGAAGTTAGGTTGAAATCAAATTGGAAGTTTTAATTTCTAACTGACTCTTTTGGTGTTTGGATACATTTGGCATACCATGGGTATTTAAATGAAATATAAGGAAGCAAGGAAGAAAGAACAGTATTTCCCTCATAGTTTGCAACATCTTTAGCTATAGTTCCTCTACAGAATAATTTTAAGCCTCTGTTTTTCATCCTAACAATTAAGTTTTCTTTAATTACCTCCACTACATTGAAATATTTTTTAGGGGTTTGGAGCCACAGTAAATTTCAAAACAGTAACTCCAATCTTGTTTCATATATAAAGAAGTAACAATAAGAGCAGTTACTGAAATTAATCTAGTACTTTCAAGTTTGTAAAATATTCTACACATATCATTTTAATTGAGCTTCATCACAACCTCACATTCCAATGGGGCACATAAAAATATATTATTAGCCCATATTCTGATTAGCAAATTGAGTCTGAGAGAGTCTGACTCATTAAGTAGTTAATTCTGCAGGGTATCCTTTATATCACAGCAGTCTGGTAGATGGTATTGATATAGAAGGAAAAGTCTTCCGTAGCATATTTCTTCTAACCTTTTCATTGCAAGTGAGCAATACTTAAAACACTCCAGATCCATAACTGGTACACTGTCATTAGAGACAACATGAAATGGTGTTTTAATGGTGGTTTAAGAAATTTCACAGAGTAAGAACACAGTCTCTGACAACATATAACAAAGCACACAACTTGGTGTACTTTTTTTTTAACAATGTGTTTACTTCATAATAAATATTCAATAGTGAATATAAGAATCATTGTTCCATTTTTCTAGATATACCAATTAAGGATCAGAAACATCAAGTGTTTTGCATTTGCTATGCAGCAAGTAAGATGTGTAGCTAAGACTCAAACTCAATTCTTTCAATTCCAGGTCAAAATTTTTATTGTCATTTTAAAAGTAAAAACAAACAAACAAACCAAAAAAAAAAAAAAAAAAAACCTGATGTCCAGAGAAATAAAATCACTTGCTCAATGTCCCAGAGTTGGTAACTGTCAGAACTACGATTATAACAAAGAAGCAAAATATAAATAGCTCTAAATGATTCAATTAAGCCTTGATTAGGGCAAATAATGAATCCAAATGAATTGGTTGTATATATTTGAATTCACATTATTCAAAGATACAATTATGTAAAATATGTCAATTGGCTCAAGCTCAGTAGGAATGCATAGTACAAATTCAGATAATGTAACCACTTCAAAATTATTTGCATTATTTGAAACTTGATCCAAAAGTTATATCTATTTAGTCTAGGAACTCTTGTAGTTATACTATATGGCCAATAATTCATGATTGCAAATCTTATTTCCTCAACTAGATTTTTGAAGGATACAGACCACATCTTGTTCTTCACATATATACAAGAGTACAACATTGGCTCGGTGACATACTGGATACTAGTTGGCCTCAAGCCCATTTAAAAGAGAATAGAAAGGCATAGTAGCAGCAACAATAGAAATAGACTAGTCACTTAATGATGATATTTTCCAAACTATAATAACATTGTAAAATCATATCATAAGATAGAGAAGGACTTGAATGTTTGGTGGGGATAAAATCACATTTGCAGATGCATAGAAGTAACACAACACTCAAAATTATTTGTATAACTCTTCATTTATTCATTTATACTATGTGCACTATTCCCCAATATTTATTCAGAAAAAAACTGATAGAAGCATACACACATTCATTCAAAAATATAATAAAGTACTAACTTTCTAATCTCTAATTTCATGTTCATAATTTTCAAAGACTAGTAGTCAAAGAGATATCTCCTAGGCCATATCAGTTAGCAAAAGCTGCAAGGACAAGGTCAGTAGCAAATTGTGTTTGTCAATTGACTCGCCTACAAAAATTCAGGGAGGCTTAGCATTAGGTTTATGTTTGATCACAGAACCCACAAGGTTTATATGCTAAAATATAGGGAGAATGTTAATTGTAGGCATTCAATTATTATTCACATTGATGAATCTTGAAGCATCAAGAAAAAATTGGTAGGAAGACTGAGTTTTAAAATTGGGTATTTTACTGTCCCAATGGTACTGATATCTAAACCAGGAAGAGACAAAACAGAGAAAGAAAATTATAAACCAATCTCCCTAATGAATATCGATGCAAAACATTTTAGTAAAATATTAGGAAAGATGCTACAAGAACTTATCAGCAGGATAATACACTATAATCATGTAGAATTTATAGCAGCAATGTAGGGAGGGTTCAATACTAGAAAAATTATTGCCATAATTGACCATATCAATAACAAAACCAACAAAAATCATATGATAATCTCAATAGATGCAGAAGTTTTTGGTGAAATATAGCACCCTATTATAAAAATAGAAAGCACAGAAAAAGGGAGCTTTCCTTAAAATAATAAGTAGCATCTCTCTAAAACCAACAGTAAGCTGTATTTATAATAGAGAGAATCTGAACCTATTCCCTGCAAGAACAGAGGTAAAACAAAGATGCCCATTATCAATACTGTTATTCAACATTGTACTACAAATGTTGGCTTTGCAATAATAAAAGAAAAAGAAATGAAAGGAATTAGATTAGACAATGAAGAAAGAAAACCATCACTCTTTGCAGATGATATGATGATGTACTTAGAAAATCCTAGAAAATCATCCAAAATCCTATTGGAAACAATTTGCAGCTCTAGCAAAGGTGAAGGATATAAAATAAACCCACACAAATCATTAGCATTTCTATATGTTACTGACAAAGCCCATCAGCAAGAGATAGAAATATTTCATTTAAAATAATTGTAGATATAATAAAATATTTAGGGTCAACCTGTTGAGACAAACCCAAGAACTATATGAAAACAATTATAAAACACTTCTCACACAAATAAAGTCATATCCAAACAATTGAAAAAATATCAATTCCTCATGAGTATGCCTAGCTAATACAATAAAAAATGACAATTCTGCCTAAATTAGTCTACTTGCTCAGTGCCACACCTATCAAACTGCCAAAATTTACTTTATAGAACTAGAAAAAATAACAACAAATGTCCTCTGGAAGAACAAAAAGACAAGCATATTAAGGGAATTAATGAAAAAAGCATACAAAGGATGATAGCTTAGCAGTACCAAAACTTAAACTATATTAATAAGCAGTAATCAAAAAAAGCATTTGGTAGTGGCTAAGAAATAGAGTGTTGGATCATAGGAATAAATGCAGATGACACAATAAGCTAGTACCTCCAAACTATAGCTTCTGGAATAAGAATTCACTGTTTGACAAAGATTGCTGAGAAAACTAGAAAATAATATGTCAGAAACTCAGCATCGACCTACATCTCACATGCCATACCAAAATAAAATCAAAATGAGTACATGATTTGGGCATAAAGAATGATACCATAAAAAATTTAGGAGTACTAGGGATAATGAGCCTATCGGGTCTTTGGAGAAGGGAGAAATTTATAATCAAAAACTTGAGAACATTATGAAAAGCAAAATGGACAACTTTGATTATATTAAATGTAAAAGTTTTTACCCAAACAAAACCGATAGAAATGAGATTAAAAGAGAAGTACAAAGCTGGAAAAAAAATCTTTACAACCAGTATTTCTGATAAAGTTCTTATTTCCAAAATATATAAAGAATTGTGTCAAATTTATAAGAATACAATTCATTCCCTAATTGATAAATAGTTAAAAGACATAAACAGAAAATTTTCAGATGACAAAATTAAAGCCATCAATAGTCATATGAAAAAATGCTCTAAATCACAATTTATTATAGAAATGCAAATTAGAACAATTCTGAGGTACCACCTCACACCTCTCAGATTGGCTAAGATGACAGGAAAGGATAATGAAAACTGTTAGAGATAATATGGGAAAACTGGGACACTATTACATTGCTGGTGGAGTTGTGAAATGATCCAACCATTTTGAAGAGCAATCTCCCCAAAGAGCTATAAAACTGTGCATGCTCTTTTATCCAGCAGTTCCACTACTGGTTCTGTATATCAAGGGAAATCATATTGAAGAGAAAAGGACTCCCATATGCAAAAAGTTTATAGCAGTTCTCTTTGTGGTAGCAAAGAACTGGAAAATCAGTAGATGCCCATCAACTGAGGGTTGGCTGAATAAGTTGTGGTACAGGAAGGTAATGGAATATTATTATTCTATAAAAATGATGAACAAGTTGATTTTAGAAAGACCTGAAAAAATTTATACTGAGTGAAACAAGCAGAACCAGGAATACATTGTACACAAAACAGCAAGATAATGTTCAGCTATGAAAGCTTTGGTTCTTCTCAGTGTTTCAGTGATTCAAAGCATTTCTAATAAGACTTTCAACAGAAAATACCATCTGCATCCAGAAAAAGAAGAATGGAGATTGAATGTAAATCAACACATGCTACGTTCACTTCTTTTTTCTGTTTTTTCCTCTCCCATTGTTTTTTTTTCCTTCTTCTCTCCCAACATGATTCATAGACCAATGTGTATTAAAATAATAAATTAAAATGAAAATTCAGGGTATCTAGTTTCAAGTCTTAGATCATTTAATCCTTGTTACTTGTAATATTCTAAGGGGGAAAATTCTGAGTCACAATTTCTTCATCTATAAAAAGAAGAAACACTTCTCCATATTGTCAGTGCTATTCTAATATGTCTATATGATAATATATAATAGGATGTTAATATGACATATAACAATATATAATACATAATGCATAATATTTATGTACTATAATGTATTGTGTATATTCATTCAGTGCTATGAAAATGTATTAATACTAGTAAGTGTGTGTATGAAAGTAAATTTACTTTGCATAGTACTTAATTAAAATAAAAGAAGAGAAAGTAAAGGAGAAGGAGAAGGAAAAAGAAAAGTAAAAGGAGAAGCAGATAGAAAAGGATACAAATATGGAGAAAGTGGAAAGGACAAAGAAGAAACTGAGACAGAGAAGATTGATGTTACTTTGAGGCTCAAAACGTGGGCATCAGTCTTGACACTTTACTTTCTCACCCTTCCATATCCAATCTGTTGCCAAACCCTGCTGATTTTCTTCAAAACATCTTATTTTAAAAAACATTTTCTCCTCTGTCACTGTTTTCATCCTAATGCATACCTCATCACCTCATGTCTGGACTATTACAGCAGACCTTTGGATGTTTTCTCTGCTTCAAGTCTCTCCCTATTTCTGTCCATTCTCCACTCAGCTTTCAAATTAATTTATCTGAAGTGCAGATATTCCCAAATAACTACTAAATTGAATAAACTTCACTGACTCCCTCTCACCATATAAAACCTTCTGGTATTTAAAAATCTTTAGAGCTTGGTCCTCTCTCATAATTCCAGTCTTCTGATACCTTACTCTTCCTTGTATCTTTTATCATCCAGTGATAATCAATGCATTATTCTGCTTGCAAAAAATCACTTTTTCTCCAAAATCTAGGCATTTTCACTGGCTATCCTCCATTCCTGAGATTCTTTCCATCCTCATCTTGGGCATTCAATTCCCTTCAAGTCCCAACTAAAAGCCCAAATTCTACAATAATCCTTTCTAAGTCCTTTTTCTTTCTAGTACCTTTCCTTTGCTAAATGTCTCAATTGTAACTTGTTTATTTCTGCTTTATGTATAGTTGTTTGCTAGTGTTTCCCTTAATAGACTCTGGGCTTCTTAAGAGGAGAGACTGCTTTGTTTTTGTTTTTGTTTTTTTCTCTCTCTCTCCTTTTTAAATTCAGTGATTAGCATATTGCCTAGTACAGTGTAATCACTTTATGAATGCCTAAATAAGTATATATAGTAGTGAATAAAATCCTGTTATTGAATGTGTCACTTTCAAAATGCTGTGAATACAATATTCTTCTTCATATATCAACTTTGAACCCTAATTAAGCTGAAAGTATTCAATGGTTCTTCCCTTATATGATGAGGAAATCATATTTGAATACAAAGAGAGCCATAGAATCCTAAGATTCAAAGAAATCATATGGATAAATAGAAAGACATTCTCTCATTGAACAAATCCCCTTTATACTATCTTCACTGATAGCTATTTCAATTTTGCTTGAGTATATAAAATGATGGAAAACATACTTCTTAATAAGGTATTCCATTCCTTATTTACATGGCTGTATTATAAAGAAATTATTTTACATATCACTTCTAGGATAATAGGATCTTCTATTTAAAGATGGGAGATATCTTGGAGTCTCTAGAGTCCATTTCTTTTATTTATTAAATGAGGAATCTGAGGTTGTTTAAGTAATATGAACTGGGACTTCCGGTTAAGATGGCGGAGAGGAGGCACACAGCTGTGTAAGCTCCACGCTTTCTCTCACTATCCATTTCATTACAAGCCTCTGAATTAATGCTTGACTGAAAAAAAAACCCACAAATAGTTACCAAGAGAAGCCATCCTTGAGATTCACCAAGAAAGGTCTGTCTTTACTGGAGGGCTGGGACGGTTTTAGATCGGGCGCAGGCGGTGGGCAGCAGCAGTGAGAGCACGGGAGCAGACTGGAGAGGGGGTGGGGAGTGATCGCAACCGTCTCTGCGGGGAGAGCTTCGCTACAGGTTTGGATACTTTGCTCTGGCAGCAAGTCAGCAGCCCAGCAGAGAAGCTAAAAACACCGGGTGTGAAGAATACAACCCCAAACAGCTGGAGTCTCTCGGGACCTGGCCACCTTCCCCCTTCCCCCCAGTGACTCAGCACGCTCTGGGATCTCAGAGCGCAGGCACAGCACAGCCGGGCTAGTGCCTCACTGCTGCCCCCACAGTCTGGAGAGGAAGCTCGGTAACACACCCAGCCCCTCCCCCCAAAAAAGACTCCAGTTTTTTCTGTTTTTCTTTGCTAGTTTGTCTTTGATTATTAGACAGAATGAGCAAGAAGCTGAAGAGGACTTTAACCCTTGACAGCTTCTACACAGATAGAGAGCAGACTCTAAATCCTGAGGAGACTAAAAACAGACAGTCCCCAGGTGAATCCCCAAAGGAGGAGATCATCTGTTCCTCAGCACAGATGAACCTCATAGAAGTAATTAAAAAGGCTCTCACAAGGGAGCTAGAAGAAAAATGGGAAAAGCAGAGTGAGGCTTGGCAAAAGGAGAGGGAAGCTTGGGAAAAGGAGAGGGAGGCTTGGCAAAAGAGCCTGGAGAAGTCAGTTAAAGAGAGAGTGGATAAAGAAGTAAAATCCTTGAAAAATAGGATTGGTGAACTGGAAAACAAAGTTGGCGAAATGGAAAAAAATTCCACAGAACAAAAGAACTCAATGGGACAATTAGAAAAAGATTTTAAAAAAGTGAGTGAAGAAAATACTTCACTGAAAATCAGAATTGAACAAGTGGAATTGAATGACTCGAGGAGACAAGAAGAATCAGTCAAGCAAATCCAAAAAAAATCAAACAATTGAGAAAAATGTGAAATACCTTCTGGGGAAGACAACAGACCTGGAAAACAGATCCAGGAGAGACAATCTGAGAATCATTGGACTCCCAGAAAAACATGATGAAAAAAAGAGCCTGGACACTATTTTCCAGGAAATTATCAAAGAGAACTGCCCAGAAGTCATAGGAACAGAGGGAAAAATAAACATTGAAAGGATTCATCGATCACCCACTGAAAGGGATCCTAAAATCAAAACACCAAGGAATATAGTGGCCAAATGCCAGAACCCTCAGACGAAGGAAAAAATATTGCAAGCGGCTAGAAAAACCCAATTCAAGCATCAAGGAGCCACAATAAGGATCACCCAGGATCTGGCAGCATCCACATTAAAGGATCGAAGGGCCTGGAATATGATATTCCGAAAGGCTAAGGAACTTGGTATGCAACCAAAAATAACTTACCCAGCGAGAATGAGCATCTTTTTCCAGGGAAGAAGATGGACATTCAACGAAGTAAGCGAATTTCATCTATTTCTGATGAAAAAGCCAGAACTTAACAAAAAGTTTGATGTACAAATATAGAACTCAAGAGAAATCTAAAAAGGTAAAGATTAATCTTGGGAACTATATTTCGACTATATAGATGTATAAAGAATACATGTATACCTTGTTCTAGAAATTGATGTGGAAAGGACATTGTACCAGAAAAAGGGTAAAGTGGGGGTAGTACATCTCATGAAGAGGCATAGGAAACCTATTATATCTGAGAGAAAGAATGGAGGGGGATGAATATACTGCCTTCAGAATTGGCTTTAAGTGAAAAATCTTAAGACATATTCAATCTATGGTGAAACTTCTCCCACCTCATTGAAAAGTGAGAAGGGAAAAGTGAAAAGGGAAGGAATAAGCTTAGCGGAAGGGAATACGGAAACTGGGAGGGAAAGGGGTAAGATAGGGGGAGGAACTCTAAGGCGGGGGGAGGGATACTAAAAAGGGAGAGCTGTGAGAAGCAAGTGGTGCTCACAAGCTTAATACTGGGAAGGGGGGAAAGGGGAAAGAAGGGAGAAAAGCATAAACCGGGGTTAACAAGATGGCAAGTAATACAGAATTGGTCATTCTAACCATAAATGTGAATGGGGTAAACTCCCCCATAAAGAGGAAGCGGTTAGCAGAATGGATTAAAAGCCAGAATCCTACAATATGTCATTTACAGGAAACACACCTGAAGCGGGGAGATACATGCAGGTTAAAGGTAAAAGATTGGAGCAAAATCTACTATGCTTCAGGTGAAGTCAAAAAAGCAGGGGTAGCCATCCTGATCTCAGATCAATCTAAAGCAAAAATTGATCTAATTAAAAGAGATAAGGAAGGGCACTATATCTTGCCAAAGGGTAGCATGGATAATGAAGCACTATTTATATTAAACATATATGCACCAAGTGGTGTAGCATCTAAATTCTTAAAAGAGAAATTAAGAGAGCTGCAAGAAGAAATAGACAGTAAAACTATAATAGTGGGAGATCTTAACCTTGCACTCTTAGAATTAGATAAATCAAACCACAAAATAAATAAGAAAGAAGTCAAAGAGGTAAATAGAATACTAGAAAAGTTAGATATGATAGATCTCTGGAGAAAATGTAATGGAGACAGAAAGGAATACACTTTCTTTTCAGCAGTTCATGGAACCTATACAAAAATTGACCATATATTAGGACATAAAAACCTCAAACTCAAATGTAGTAAGGCAGAAATAGTAAATGCATCCTTTTCAGACCACGATGCAATGAAAATTACATTCAACAAAAAAGCAGGGGGAAGTAGACCAAAAAATAATTGGAAACTAAATAATCTCATACTAAAGAATGATTGGGTGAAACAGCAAATCATAGACATAATTAATAACTTTACCCAAGAAAACGATAATAATGAGACATCATACCAAAATGTATGGGATGCAGCCAAAGCGGTAATAAGGGGAAATTTCATATCTCTAGAGGCCTATTTGTATAAAATAGAAAAGAGAAGGTCAATGAATTGGGTTTGCAACTAAAAATGCTAGAAAAGGAACAAATTAAAAACCCCCAGTCAAACACTAAACTTGAAATTCTAAAAATAAAAGGAGAGATCAATAAAATTGAAAGTAAAAAAACTATTGAATTAATTAATAAAACTAAGAGTTGGTTCTATGAAAAAACCAACAAAATAGACAAATCCTTAGTAAATCTGATTAAAAAAAGGAAAGAGGAAAATCAAATTGTTAGTCTTAAAAATGAAAAGGGAGAACTCGCCACTAACGAAGAGGAAATTAGAGCAATAATAAGGAGTTACTTTGCCCAACTTTATGCCAATAAATTCGACAACTTAAATGAAATAGAAAAATAACTCCAAAAATATAGCTTGCCCAAACTAACGAGAGGAAGAAGTAAATATCCTAAACAGTCCCATCTCAGAAAAAGAAATAGAACAAACTATCAATCAACTCCCTAAGAAAAAATCCCCAGGACCAGATGGATTTACATGTGAATTCTACCAAACATTTAAAGAACAATTAACTCCAATGTTATATAAACTATTTGAAAAAATAGGGATTGAAGGAGTCCTACCAAACTCCTTTTATGACACAGACATGGTACTGATACCTAAACCAGGTAGGCTGAAAACAGAGAAAGAAAATTATAGACCAATCTCCCTAATGAATATTGATGCTAAAATCTTAAATAAAATATTAGCAAAAAGATTGCAGAAAATCGTCACCAGGATAATACACTATGACCAAGTAGGATTTATACCAGGAATGCAGGGCTGGTTCAATATTAGGAAAACTATTAGCATAATTGACTATATCAATAACCAAACAAACAAAAACCATATGATCATCTCAATAGATGCAGAAAAAGCATTTGATAAAATCCAACATCCATTCCTAATAAAAACACTTGAGAGCATAGGAATAAATGGACTTTTCCTTAAAATAGTCAGGAGCATATATTTAAAACCATCAGTAAGCATCATATGCAATGGAGAAAAACTGGAACCTTTCCCAGTAAGATCTGGAGTGAATTAAGGTTGCCCACTATCACCATTATTATTTAATATCGTATTAGAAACACTAGCCTCGGCAATAAGAGTCGAGAAAGATATTAAAGGAATTAGAGTAGGCAATGGAGAAACCAAACTATCACTCTTTGCAGATGATATGATGGTATACCTAGAGAAACCCAGAGATTCTACTAAAAAGCTATTGGAAATAATTCATAATTTTAGCAAAGTAGCTGGCTACAAAATAAATCCCCATAAATCCTCAGCATTTTTATACATCACCAACAAAACCCAACAGCAAGAGATACAAAGAGAAATTCCATTCAGAATAACTGTTGATAACATAAAATATTTGGGAATCTATCTACCAAAGGAAAGTCAGGAATTATATGAGCAAAATTATAAAAAAGTCTCCACACAAATAAAGTCAGACTTAAATAATTGGAAAAATATTAAGTGCTCTTGGATCGGCCGAGTGAACATAATAAAGATGACAATACTCCCTAAACTAATCTATTTATTTAGTGCTATACCAATCAGACTTCCAAGAAAATATTTTAATGATCTAGAAAAAATAACAACAAAATTCATATGGAACAATAAAAAGTCAAGAATCTCAAGGGAATTAATGAAAAAAAAAATCAAATGAAGGTGGCCTAGCTGTACCTGATCTAAAATTATATTATAAAGCAGCAGTCACCAAAACCATTTGGTATTGGCTAAGAAATAGATTAGTGGATCAGTGGAAAAGGTTAGGTTCACAAGACAGAATAGTCAACTATAGCAATCTAGTGTTTGACAAACCCAACGCCCCTAACTTCTGGGAAAAGAATTCATTATTTGATAAAAACTGCTGGGATAATTGGAAATTAGTATGGCAGAAATTAGGCATGGACCCACACTTAACACCATATACCAAGATAAGATCAAAATGGGTCCATGACCTAGGCATAAAGAACGAGATTATAAATAAATTAGAGGAACATAGAATAGTTTATCTCTCAGACTTGTGGAGGAGAAAGAAATTTGTGACCAAAGATGAACTAGAGACCATTACTGATCACAAAATAGAAAATTTTGATTACATCAAATTAAAAAGCCTTTGTACAAACAAAACTAATGCAAACAAGATTAGAAGGGAAGCAACAAACTGGGAAAACATCTTCACAGTTAAAGGTTCTGATAAAGGCCTCATTTCCAAAATATATAGAGAACTGACTCAAATTTATAAGAAATCAAGCCATTCTCCAATTGATAAATGGTCAAAGGATATGAACAGACAATTTTCAGAGGATGAAATTGAAACTATTACCACTCATATGAAAGAGTGTTCCAAATCATTATTGATCAGAGAAATGCAAATTAAGACAACTCTGAGATACCACTATACACCTGTCAGATTGGCTAAGATGACAGGAAAAAATAATGATGAATGTTGGAGGGGATGCGGGAAAACTGGGACACTAATGCATTGTTGGTGGAGTTGTGAACGAATCCAACCATTCTGGAGAGCAATCTGGAATTATGCCCAAAAAATTATCAAATTGTGCATACCCTTTGATCCAGCAGTGTTTCTATTGGGCTTATATCCCAAAGAAATACTAAAGAAGGGAAAGGGACCTGTATGTGCCAAAATGTTTGTAGCAGCCCTATTTGTAGTGGCTAGAAACTGGAAAATGAATGGATGCCCATCAATTGGAGAATGGCTGGGTAAATTGTGGTATATGAATGTTATGGAATATTATTGTTCTGTAAGAAATGACCAGCAGGATGAATACAGAGAGGACTGGCGAGACTTACATGAACTGATGCTAAGTGAAATGAGCAGAACCAGGAGATCATTATACACTTCGACAACGATATTGTATGAGGACATATTTTGATGGAAGTGGATTTCTTTGACAAAGAGACCTAACTGAGTTTCAATTGATAAATGACGGACAAAAGCAGCTACACCCAAAGAAAGAACACTGGGAAACGAATGTGAACTATCTGCATTTTTGTTTTTCTTCCCGGGTTATTTATAACTTCTGAATCCAATTCTCCCTATGCAACAAGAGAACTGTTCGGTTCTGCAAACATATATTGTATCTAGGATATACTGCAACATATCCAACATATAAAGGACTGCTTGCCATCTAGGGGAGGGGGTGGAGGAAGGGAGGGGAAAAAAATTGGAACAGAAACTAGTGCAAAGGATAATGTTGTAAAAAAAAAGAGAGAGAGAGAAAGAGAGAGAGAGAGAGAGAGAGAAGAGAGAGAGAGAGAGAGAGAGAGAGAGAGAGAGCGCAGGGGAAAAAAAAGTAATATGAACTGAGTAATAATGTCTGAGGCAGAATTTGAGCATGTTTTCTTGATTTCACGTCAAAAACTGTATATATCATACCACATTCCAGACTTAAATTTGAAGTTATCTTTCATTCATTGCCCTTTTCAATGTACAATGATGCTTCTCAATGAGTTTTACTTATTTCTGTTCTGCCCTCTCTACCTTTTAGCAAAATGATTCTAAGCTTTTCTCACATATATGAAGACAGTGAATATTCCTGCATCCAACTCACTTCTCTGTCTTAAAAGGGGGTGAATGAAGTCCCATTAAATACCTCTCATTCTATCAATCTTTGTATGATCATAATTATGTGATCCTCTTGCGTTTGTAAAGAGCTTTATAAATATGAGTTTATGCAACAAAATAAGCCTGTGAGATAGGTGCTAAATATTTCCATTTATAGTTGAGGATATTGAGGAATACAAAAATAAGTAATGTGGCCAAAGTCTCACAGCTAATATGTGTCTGGGGCAGGTTTGAATTCAGGTCCTCTCCAGGCTCTCCACTTTCCCTACTGTGTCCTCTACATGCCAGTGGCAGCCATGTTAGCCCCAATGAATTTTTATTTTTCATTTCCAAGTATTTATCATCACTCCAAAGATAATATGTACAAGATTTACCCAGAAGTCAAGTAAAATTCATTCACCTATGGACAGAATAATCCCCCATTTTCTACCCATAATTTTTTTCTTTTTCAAAATTGTGGACATTTACCCAATCTGGTCTTATGGTCCTATGTAATATTGGTTTAAATAATAGTCACCTTTCTATCCTAAATATTCTCTATTTTAAAATTGAATCTGATTTATAATTGAATATCAATAAAGTTATTGATTATGACATTGTCAGGAAATTATTAAGAAAAGAACATTTGTGTCATTGTTTTCCTTTCAAAAATACTTTAGTTTTGTTTTCCTTCTGTATTCAGAAATATGTTTGTGCAGTTTATTTTATACTTTCACTTAATAAAAGTACATCACTACATACCCATAGTAAGTAATTGTGTAAAGTTAAACCGGAAGAATCTTAATCATTATGAGAATTTCCACTTAATTGAGGTTAACAAAGGAAAAGTGATTTTCAATTGGTTTTTCAGTAATTTCCATATTTAACTTCATTAATTCAAATTATCTAATGAAGTATTTGTGATAAGTGGGGACATATGTTTTCAAAGGTTGCCATTCATCCCCTCAAGCTCTCATTTAGGTCTTTCATTCTTTCCTTGGCCTGATTTCTCAGGAAGGGGAATAATTCTGCATTAATTTTTTCCATCTCCTCATATTCTATGCATTTATCAACCCCTTGTAATGTGGCAGAGAGGAGAAGTGCACACACAGTAAGTTATTTGTGAAAAACATGGAGGTAAGAAATAAAAGACTAATTTCACTAGAAAAAAAAGTGTGTAAGGAAATTTATATGAAATAAAAATTAAAAGATAGATAGGAACCACCTATGAAAAGATTGAAATGAAAATCTTTTTTAAAAAGGTATTAGGGAATCCTTGAAGAGTTGAGCAGAGGGATTACATGTTTAGATCTATGTTTTAGAAATATTATTTGTAAAGGCTAGATTGGAGAGGAGAAAGAACAAGAGAATGCTAATTAAGTGGCTTCTGAAGTAGTCCAATCAAGAGAGGATGATGCCCTGTACTAATTAGATAATCTAAGAGGACATAGAAGAGAGCAGATTCATTTATATTGTGGAAGTATAACTGATAAGGCTTGGCAACTGATTGCATGCAGAAATTGAAGAGAAAATAAAGATTCAAGATAACTAATTTTTGTAATCTGGATGACTAGATGAATGCTTGTACCCTCAAAATAAATGGAAAAGCATACAACAGAAATGTTTTGGATTAAATATAATATGTTAGTTTTTAGAATACTATTGGGAATATAGATATGTACATCAAGATAGGAGAATCAAAGACATAGGTTTAAGTGATATATATATATATATATATATATATATATAATATATATATATATGCTTAATGGTCACCTGCATAAATTTATATAATTCATAGATACTAACAAGATCTTCATGGGAGGGAATACATGTAGAAAGTGAAGAACAGAGAAGAAAGTCTTATGAGACACTTAGGCTAAGGGGATAGGAAATGTATAATGATCCATTAATAGATATAGAAAGGAAATATCCAGACAGAAGATCACCTAGAAGGAGAGAATCATGTGGAAATGTCAAAAGAAGGTCAAGAATGATGAGAACAGAGAAAGGGTCTTTAGATTTAACAGTTAAAAATCACTTGCAATGTTGGAGAAGGGTCAGATGGCAAGAGATGGAGAAGTGCCTAGAAATTTAGAAAATAGAGGAGCAAAAGAAACATTTTGAGGAGTTTATCAATGAAAGGTAAAATAAATAAAAGGCAATAAATTGATAAAATACAGAGTAAATGAAAGGAATTTTACTAATAATGATGAACTCAACAAGATCACAAGTGAAAGAAAAAGAATCAATGTTTATAGACAGATGAAAGAAAGGAAATTTTAAAGGAGGTGAGTTTTTAGAGAAGACCAGAAAGAATGAGTATAAGAAGATGACTTAACTTATGCAAGAAAAAGGCCAAAATTGTTTTCTGAGACTAGAGCAAAGTAGAAGAGCCTGAGAATAAAAAGGGTGGGTTTTGAGAACCAGTTTAAAAGTAATATTTCAAGAAAGTTGGCCTCTATTCCCTCAAAGTCAGAAACAAGGTTCTTTGTGAAGGGAGGATGGTCTTTTAGAGAGGAGATTTGGAATTCAGCTGTAGTGAATCAGTTAGGAAAGTATAAATCAGTCAGAAAAATATAAATGAGTGTCATGCATCAGTGAGCGCCTAGTTGAATTTAAATAGTATGACTTTGTAATTGAGGCCAGGTATATAACTTAGTGATTTTCCAATCAGTGTTTACTAGCTTGTGTGAGAAAGAGGAAAACAAAATTGGAATTTGGCAAGGAATAGTTATAGAATAAAGGGAAAGAAATGAAATGATAATTGATTGTATATAGTTAATCATAATATATAAACTGAAGGGAAGAAAAGGAGACTAGAACATCAGAAATAGAAGAACAGAGAAGTGTGGAGAGATTAGAATAGGAAAAACAAAAGAATATATTTATGAGAAATGAAAAATAAAAAAGAATTGGAAGTCTAAAAGATTATCAGGGTAATGTACAGGTAATGTACAGTTTCGGAATTCTAGATCATGAAAGTGATCTATTTATGTCCATTCCTCTATATAGGTATAATATAGTGAATGTAAAAGCCACAGGAGTTTACTAGTTGAGGAAATTTATACCAAAGATGTTCAAGGAGACATTAGTAGTTATATTTAAGTTGTGTGTGTGTGTGTGTGTGTGTGTGTGTGTGTGTGTGTGTGTGTATGTAATAGGTTGTAGTAAAGATGAAGTGTGAAACTTTCTCAGTTTTTAGGAACTGAGAAAATACTTGATTTAAATATTACTATCTACTTGAGAAATCAGGAGGTCTGCAGATGACAGGAGTGGATGATAAATATGGATTGAATGAACATCAAAAGGAAAATAGATTTCTGAATGATAATGACAAATGATCATATGGAAATGGTAATGAGGAGCAAAAAGCATTGTTTCCTTTTTTCCCAGGGCCATACTTTGAGGGGAAGAGTGAGGAGGCATGAATGAAGCAGTAATTTATGAAGAGGGAGACCAAAGTTATACTGTCTTCTTAGAAGCAAGCTTTCCATTGTTTAAGGATAGAAATAATTTGAAGTGCTGTCATCTGGTATTTTTAAAAACCTGAATTTGTTACCAGAATAAACATTCAACAGAGTTCAATACATTTGCATAGCAGTTCATGATATGGATTGTAATAGAGTAGAGCTGAGGTGAACTGGAAGAAGAAAATATCTATGTCTCAATAGATTTTGATTCAAATACTAGGATAAGGTGAATGGGAGATGTCAATTCACCTCTCTTAAGGAAGGAAATGACGATATGATATGATATGAAATGATATAGGCACTCTTGTTCTAGGAAATGTCATAATCTAGCTCCTTCCTATTTTTCTAGATCTAATTTACATTTTATTTTTTTTCCTGAAAATACTACTATATAATTCATTCCAACTTAACTACTATCTCTTTCTGAATTTCACATCTAATATAATTTCCATGAACCTTTTCAAAACTTCTTGGATAATTGAAAATGCAAGCCCTCTTTACCTTTTCCTTTTAGAGACCTTAGTTACTTAATGCCTCAGTTAGGGAGCCATCTTTATTTACTGAAATAATTCCTGTTCACTCTCTCTTCCTAAATTACTTCATATTTATTTACCTCTGTGCAATCTCCCTTGCTCCTAGACACAGAAATTCTTAGAATTTCTAATAAATTTCCTAGAAATTAGAAAGTAGATTTATTGGGGGGCAGGGGTCTTTAAGCTTTTTTCATTAATATATATAATCTAAGTATCCCCAATTCCTACAAATTGTCCCCTGAGCATTTATAATTCTAAATAAATTAAATTCGAAACTTGTAATTTACAAATTATGGACCATCTTGAAATTTGATGAGTATGCTATCAATGGCTTTAAACAAAGTTCACTGACAGAAGTTGTTCAATAGCTTGTGTTCAAGCAAGACCACAGAATACACATTATCATAGAACTTATTCCAAATGGACACAAATAAATTGTGTTGTTTGGAACTAGATGAACTTGAATACACCTAATTTTATTATCACCTTCATTGTGTTCATAAAAATTGATTTTTATCGATTTTTTAATTTAAATATAGTTGAAAAATAACTATAGCATTTATATATATACATATATATATACACATATACATATATTTATTTATTTATATAATGACATTGAAAGAAAGAAAAGAAATGCATTTAATATATAATGTCATGTATGTGTGTGTGAGAGAGACAGAAAGAGAGAAAAAGAGCGAATGAGAGAGAGACAGAGACAGACAGAGACAGAACAAGATAGACAGAGACAGAGACAGAGAGAGAGAGAGAGAGAGAGAGAGAGAGACAGATTGAGAGGCGGGGAGAGATCACTCCACTTTAGTTGATCTTTTAAAATCATTTCTTTACTGATACCTTCTAGAATCTTATGAAGAACCAAATTAAAGGTCCTTAGCCAATAGTTTACAAATTCCACTTTCCTTCATTTTTAAAATTAGGATATATACTTTTCATAATTCGCTTTTCCTCCTTTATGCTTATTCAAAGACCACTAGCAGTGGCTTGGCATGCTTGTATTACTTTAAACTTCCCAAGAGATATAGCTAGACAAATAAGTGGAGTAATTATTAAGAGCATACAGTGTATACAGAATTTTGCTTAACCCTGAAAATACAGAAAAAAACAGTCTTTGAAAAGACAGTCTTTGTTCTAAAGAATTTACATTCTAATACAACATATACTCAAAATTTCAGAAAGAAGACAGAAAAGTTCTGTGATCCCTAGTTTTCACCAGCAAAAGTAATGATAAAGAATCTTCTGTAGGTATTCCACTAATTAAATCATATTAATTTCTGAAGTTGAGAACTTTGACTATGCCAATAATATTAATAACAATTTTCTTTTCTTGATTTTCAATAAATATGGTTGTAGTATATACAAGCTGTCAGCCTTCTCTATAGATATTGCTTCCAAAGATGACATCTGCAGACATCAGCTGGAAGCATTGATATTCCAGAGACTCTTGGGATTAAATTCCCGATCTGTTTCCATCAGATTTTGAGAGAAGATAAAGTTAAAATGATGGTTTGATTTTTGACTTCCTGGAATATACTGTTTTATGTCTCTTCTTCAAAGTACCCCATTATCTTGACTAGATAGCAGTTAGTTGATAATTGGTGGGGATGGATGGATCCTTCTCTCTGAAAGTTGCTTTCTCAGATGCTGGCTGGCTTGGAAGTAGAATCAGTGGTGGTGGGATAAATGCTATCTACCACTCCCAGTTTTTGTGAATTCCTCTGATGACTGTGGCATTTGGTCAACAGTGCTATTGGTGGTAATAAAAAAAAAAAGCAGAACCCTTCTCCACAATAATTTCTAGCCTCAGTGATACTTTCTGGGGCTCAACTGGAAGCAGGTGTAGTGATTTGGAACCCTATTTGCTATTTATTTGCTATTGACAAGGTTCTTGTGCTTAGGATCCTGGGTTGTTTCAATTAGGATTGGTTGAATAAACTAGTTACTCAATTAAAGAAATATAACTGTCATCTTATAGATTTGGATAGTGTCATCAAGAATTCGTAACACAGTCTATTCATGATTGCCCTTTATAACTTATGGTCATGGTCTCCACACAGCATCCAGTTAATGTTGTAACACTTCCCTCCCTTTTTCCTAATACTGGAGGACTTAAATTTTCAACCTTTCATTCCTCAATTTTGTCATATTGACTAGCCCATTACCCATTGTCACCATTAATTTTTTTCTAATTATATCTTTTACTTTTCTTGATTGAAGTTACTCATTGATTTTATGTTTGCAGACTGCTCAGACTCATTCTGCAACATCCATTGTGTAATATTCATTTTTACTTCTTTAAAGACTCTTATGTTCTATTACTAACAGCCATCCAACATCACTAGTAAAATATTGGTCCTAAAAAGGATCCTTTGAGAGAAATTTAGAATCAATAAAGGAAGCATATTTGCTCATTTGAGATCTTCTTAAGATAGTCCTGCTCCCTCTTCTCCTCATGTTTAATTCTAGGTTAAATTTCTGGTATATCTTTACTGTATGTCCCAGATATACATGCCTATAGATAAATTCTACATGTTTTCTATCTAACTACATGCTCCAATATAGAGAATATAAATTCTTCATCTCTTCATATTGGTCTTTTCTGAGTGAGTATTGATATTCTGAACTTAAGAAATAAAACAAGCAGTTTCATAACACAGTAGAATAGAAAAAAAATATTGCACATGAAACTGAAAACCTATTATGTACAAGTTTCTATTCCTTTTACATATATTGTGGATATTTTTTGAATGGTTACTAATCTATTCCAAGAGGTTTTTCATTATCTTTATGATTAAAGACAGTAAAATAATCCTATTCCCAAATAAGAGAACTTAGCAGAATTTATATCCACCAGGAATTCATTATTAATTTAGACTGAAATAAGATATCCTCTAACATAGTGGTATGATGTTTTGGAAATAATGTATCTCCTCTCTTTATACCTCACTTAATATTTGTCATTAGAGTTAATGAACAAAGTTATTTCTCTTATGAATAATTATGATATATAGTTAAGATAAACCTTGTTGAGTATTGGGTTTTATGGTAGCATTTTACTTCCTGCCCCCATCTTTAATATCTCTATGCTTTTGCTAATTCTGAATAAATTCAAAATTAGTACTGTACTAATTCAAAAATTTGTTACTGTACCATTTTTTTAACCTCCATCATGCATATTTTTAAAATGTAGACAGTCCAAAATAAGTGCTTCTCTCATCTTTGTCCCCTTTTCTACCTCTTCTATGAGCAAATCTGGGACAATAACATTAAATTCATGTATGGTACCTCAACGGTCTTCACGAGTTTGTTATAAAACAGATTGTTATAAAACTTTTTACAGATGCTTTCTATTTTTCTTTTTGGTGTACTCATATTCATCCTTGCATACTCTCATAAACATCTGAAGAAGTAAGTTCAATTCAACAAGCATTTAAGTACCTATTACATGCCAGTACAGAGCTAGATAAAGGAAGAAGAAAGGAAATAAAGACTATAATATAACAGTCATCATTAAAGAGCTTATATTCTAAAGTAGTACATTCCCATTACTAATTCCCAGACAAGAGGATTTGCTCCTATCAGAAATTCCGTGACTCAAGGTATAATCAAGATGTTTGAACTTCTTCCAATGGTTCCTGCAGGATTATAATCTCCCTTTCAAACCTCCTTCACTTTGAATATGAACTTGAGGATATATACAATTCCCAATGAGAAAATTTTCATCATCATTTCCATAGATCTGTCAGAAATTAAAAACAAACCAAAAAATCTCTTTTCATCTATTTCAATGTATTTTTTGATTAGAATCCAGTATTTTTATCCTAATTTTATTTATTTTATTCTGAACTTAAGAAATAAAACAAAAAATCCAAAACAGACTAGAAAAAAATTGCACATTACTGAAAATCTATTATATACAACTTAATATTCCTTTTAAATATATCATGTAACTTTCTTCCCACTCCCTTTTTCTTTTTTTTCCCCCTGCCCTAGAGATGCTTTCCATTAGGTACAAATATGTATGATATATACGTGTATGTTTATTTGTATATGTGTATTTCTATATATATACATGTATGGATATGTATGTATGCATGGTAGAAAAAATGCATTTCTATTTATCAGTTCTTTTTCTGGATGCACATATCATTTTCCTTAATAGGTCCTTTGTAGTCAATATGTGTATTTATAACAGTGAAAATGACTTAGTCACTCAAAATTGTTCTTAAAACAGTATTGCTCTTACTGTATACAAAATTTTCTTGGTTTTACTCATTCTGCTCATTATTCCATGTAATTCCATGCATTTTTTTTTAAAAAAAGATCATCAGGTTGATCATTTCTTACTACACAGTATTGTTCTACCACTATCACATACCACAACCTGCTCAGCGATTCCACAACTAAAGACCATTTCTATAATTTCCAGTTTTTTCATACTACAAAGAGAGCTGTTATAAATATTTTTGAACATTTAGGTTCTTTTTCTTTTTCTCATTGGAAGTGACCTAGCATTAGTATTGCTGGATCAAAGAGGAAAGGTAATTAATAGTTGTTTGGACATAATTCTTATTATAACTCTTCAAAATGGTTCTATTCACTTCAAGATCAACCAAAGGTGAATGTATCTCAATTTTTCAACATTCCCTTCAACATTTGTCTTTTTATCTTCAATCACTTTAGCCAATCTGATTTGGTAAAATATCTCAGAGTAGTTTTAATTTAGTTTTCCCTACATAGATCTGTCTTAAAACATAATGTCCCCAGGACTGGGACACATTCATTCAAATCCCCACTAAGAAGCTCATGACTTAAAACTGTATTGTGTTGTGAGACAAGGATTTGATGGGGAGAACAGGGAAAGCACAGGGTCAAGGAATGTTTTTAAGTTTGAGTTGGATGAAGTTAGTGACTAAATTATTCCTGAGAAGAAGACAAGACTTGGCTTTTCCTTCTTCACAAATTTGCCCACAGCTGTCACTAATCAGGGAGATAATAGCAGGAAACCTATAACTTAAGTTGAAGTCTCAGGTAATGCCAGAAAAATAAATAATCACCTATCACTTCTGACCTGAATCTCACTTGACTTGTCAGGTACTTTATATAATGGTGATTTTTATAGCTCTCCTGGGTCTACACATTATGTACTAAAACATGAAAGAAATACACAGACTTCTTTCCAAGGAAATGGAACACCAATCTCCTTCAAAGCCCCATACTATTAATGCCAGTCATTCAATTAAGATGGCATCAGTATGATTTTCCACTCATTTACATCCTAAATTATAGGTTATTACAGTAGGGGAGAGGGTTGAGGAGGGAAAGGAGGAGCATCTGGTTCCCTAAGGGAAAAGTGGTGTGTTCACAAATGCATCTGCTACACTGTTCTTGAGATACTGCTTCCCCAGACTCAAAACTAATTGTATCCAAATTAATGGGGATTACAAACACTTTAGCCTGAGATTCATTTTCATACTCTTTCCTCAGTGCTTTGCAAAGCAGCATGTGCCATCCCCACAACAGCAAGCACCCCTGTGTACAATGAGAAAGGCATTAATAGAAGAGAAATAAAAAGCAAAGAGAGTTGTTTTAGTGAGCTATAATGAGGTGTTTCCTAGGAGGTCAGAGCTTGTCCTTAAATTCCTAATCAAGAGAGCCTGTATGAACCATTCTCCAGGATTGTGAATGCTATTAAAAAGTATGATAATGCAAGCTCTACAGCTTTTCCAGGGTAGTTCTTTAAATTTAACCACTTTTCTTTTTTAAAAAATTAAGTAAAAATCAAAGTCAGATGAAAAGAAAAGATTGGCCAAATGACTCTTCATTAGTTGGTTGCAAAGATGTGAAATATAACTCCCCATGGGAAGTCTAGTCAGCCATTTAATTGGCATGACTGGTGATGCTACAGCATTTCAGCATCCCTGAAATTCACACGCAATTTGTGCAGGGCTTACTGCAAGCCAGTGATGGCTGTTTGTGAAGTGAATTGGTTAGAAAGTAGGTGCTAATGAGTCAGTTTGTTGTGATCCCCACAGCTGTATTTTGGGAGTCATGTGGAGTGGAGGGATTCTTCTAATAAGTGTTTCTTGAAGATTCCCAAGCCACTGCTGTGACTTATTAACAGCCTGTTCACAGAGTGTCCCACCTGGACTATGTAGCTGTATCAGGAATCAACTGCAGGGGTACAAATCAGAATAGTACAAAGGAGAAAGTAAGCATGAATTCATCCATGAGATTAAAAAAAAAAAGGAGTGAATGACTTCATCCACTGAAAGGATAGTTTGTTCATGGCACCAATATTTTTCTTGAGAGAGCAAATTTTTCAAGTTCTCTATTCTGCTTAATAGAGAGTAGTTGTTTATCTTTGTGTGATTTTAAGAGTTCCATGAAAAAACTTTCTTTTTAAAAAGAGTTTTGATATTTTGTTTTCACACTATCCAGATTTCTACTAATAACTCCTTCACATAAAATTAACCCATATCTCTATCCCCATCTTTCTAGATTATGAATGACAAATAATAAATTTATCTATAGAAATTGTGATAGATATAGGAAGATGGAGATACTGCTATCTTATTTTTTTTAAGGAACAAAAGAAAGAAGAGAATTGATAATATGTAATATAATACTCAAGGACCTCACTCTTTGAGAAGGGACAAGAAAAGGTCTTCTTATTGTGAATCTAGCAAATTCTTTATAATTTTACAACATTCAGTTTTGATTATTTTGTTATGGTTATTTCCTTTGACATTGTTTTAGTTGTGCATTTTTCTCCCTTGGTACTTCTTGTTTCACACAGCAACAGTATGGAATTCTTTCCATTTATCATGTGCATTGCTTCTTACAGCCCAATAATACTTCATCATATTTGTATATCACAATTTGTTTAACCATTTACAAATCAATCAGTCTTGATTTTGTTTCTGTTTCTTTGCTATGAAAATAATGTATTTTGAGGGCTATACTTTGTCAATAGTCTCGGTGGGTTATATTCCTGGAAGTATAATATCTGGGTCAAATTATTAGCATAATTAAAATTTGTTTTCTATAACACCAATAACTCAATTATGAGAAGAGTCCCTTGTTTGGCACCTGGTAATGACCAGCTTATTAACCACATTCCTTTTCTTCTAAAGATCTTCCCACTATGCCCTAACACCCATCAATTCTAGTCATTTCTTCTAGCCTACACAAAGAGTCTATCACCCGTTCACTTCCCTGAGTCACAGCTAGCAAGTATCTGAAGCCATATTTGAACGCCGGTCCTCCTGACTTCAGGTTCAATGCTCTATCCACTGGGTCACATTGGTGTATTACTGGTGCAAGATAAAACAAAGCCAGTGTTGTGATATGCAGTACCTTAAGTAGGTAGATAAAAGGGGAAGAAGGAAAAAACTGAACAATGATTCAGAAAAAGAAGAAATTCTACATCTACAGCTACACTTACTCTTCACATTTCCTCCTTATCACTACTTTTAAGCTTTTCCCCATCTGTTTCTGCAGCACATATAGGAATCTCAAAGAGTCTGTTTGATGGAGAAGAAAACAGCCTTCCAAACCCCCAGTCTAGTAAAGAGGAAATAAGTTTTTTCATATTAAATCATATCTCTTTTCAAATGGGAGGATGGCATGTAAAAATGAGAACTAGAAAGGGCATTTAAATGATTATTAATATATGTTTGGATTAACAGTTAAAAATGTACCTCAAACACCATCAAATATCATGTGAAATGGGCTTCTACAACTGGCAGTTGAGACTGAAATGAAATGCTAGCAACAGCACTCTTAGACCTGTAAGGGAACAGGTTGAGTCTCTGATAGCAATTGCTCCCTTGGGGCAGTGAGATTGCTGTTAGCAAAAGAATAGGGGCAGGGGTTACTATAATAAACTACTGAGATTATTTCAGGAACACCATGGGTTTGAGCAGACTCTGAGATCTGATAATGGGGCAAGAAGGAACAAGATAGAAATAAAACAATACAGACACTATGGTCGAATGTACTCCTGCTAAGATAATTCATCCCTTTGCTAGGAAGGGAGGTAAAGGGAAGTCTTCTCCCAGCTCCAGCTGATGCAATCAGTAGCCACCTAGCAGTTGGTCTAGAATGGGGAGAGTTTTCAGTATTTTGTGAAAAATTAACTTGATTTCATCCTAGCCACCTGTGCACTGTTCACTGGAGTAGAAAATGATCATGCTTAAAATACAGGAACAGGAGTCAAAAGTCCAGCAATTTGAGCATCATCATTTCTCTCTCTTAACTCCTGCCTTCTTTCATATTTTTAAAACTGCAAGACAGATTATTTTATCAATTTCTTTCCAATTATGAAAACTGAAGCTCAATCTTCTGTCTCTGTCTTTTCAATCAATCATCATGCAAAAATAAAGATACAATTTCCATGCTGAAAAAGTAACAACAATTGAAAGATAAATTAATGTCACAATAAATAATAAAATAAAGGCATTTACAGGTAAAGGAAGCACTGCATTTAGCTAATATAGACCAGGAAGGACTATTAAAAATTACACATTTCTAAACTCAAAATTCTAAAAATCTTGACCAGTTACTTATTCTTGACCATTTACTTCAAACAAAATCAGAATGGAGTGCTACAGTAGCTATTTCATTCCATGTTATATTGCTTTTCTAAACACTAACTTAAAAAAATAGGTCTGTTGGAGAAAATAAATCATTTGTATGCCTTTGATCCTTGGCCATATCAATCCTACTTAAAAAAATATAGATCCAAACCTAAAGCAAGTAGCAGACCTCGTGCCCCCATTGAATCTCATGTGAGAATTCCTGTAAACCATCTGTCCTCAACAAGAAATTACTTGGGATAAGCTCTTCAATGTCTGAAGACATTTCTGCAAACAGTTAATTTAAAAGACACTTCCAAGAAATAGGACTCTTCTCAACATCAGCAAAAATAAATGAATGACTGGTATGATTCTTGAGTCACAGAATTAGACAATCAAATCACCATCTTATATTTATCTTCCTAGCACTTGACATAAATTTGCCTATAACTTGAAGGCAAAAGTAAATGTGGCATTGTTATTGTCAGTAAATCAAGGTCATTTATTTTTCTTCTTTTATGGTTGTCATAGTTTTTACAGTAAAAATTCAATATTTAATTTTTATAACATTTTCTTTAGGAGAAAAAATGTCAAGAATACAATCATTTATTATATACTAAGGAAAAGACAGTCAAGTCACCTGTGTTTTATTTACACATTCCTTCAATTACCCATTTGTAAAGTTATCATTAATCCAACTTGCCTCCAAGAATTAACTTAATCGTGTCTGATATGCAGAACTGTTGATTCTTTGACAAATTAAGCTATCCATATATTACATTTGAAAACAAATTCAGAGAACACACACTTCTTTGGGGCAGATAAGTGGCATAATGGATACATGCAGACTTGGAGCCAGGAAGACTCATCATCCTGATTTCAAATCTGATCTCAGGTACTTAACTAGCTGTATGAACTCTGGGCAAGTCAATTCTATTTGCCTCACTTTCCTCATCTGTAAAACGAGCTGGAGAAGGAAATAGAAAACCACTCCAATGTCTTTGCTAAGAAAACCCCAAATTAGGTCACGAGGGACAGGACTGAAAATTGAAATAAACAACAAAATATATTTCCTCAAATGGCCATTTTCTTTTAAAATTCAGATCAGTACACTTGCAATTCAACTTTCTTTTCCCCTTTGGGGGAAAATGGCCAGATGGAAGTGGTTCCATTTATACAGTAAAATTATCAATGGGTGGGAGAAAAATTCCCCTAAGGTATACAATATTAGATTCAATGCTACTTAACATGTTCACTGGAGTGATATGGAAATAGACCTTATTGATTTTACTGCCAATTCATAAAAACTGAACAGAGATTAAAGAAAGTTGCATGGATAGAAGCAGATAGAAATTGCTAAGAAAATTTCTTCTAAGATAGGTTGGAAAAAAAAATTAAGTACATGCAATCAGCCATTCCCCAGATTCTGTAGCATTGTGCTATAGCAGTAGTTCTAACATATCCTACCAAGTCAGAAGTATTTGAAATATAAGCCTGAAGAAACACTCTCTCTTTTGTTGTCCAAGGATGGGTTTTTTAAAGTCCAAAAGGGCTCATAGTAAATCAATCTATAAGAATTAATTAAGCATTTTCTGTGTTCCAAGCACTAGAAGGTATACCTATGCTATTCTTCTTGCACAACTACTATTGATAGTCATATGAACTGCTCCATGTCTTTTTGTTCTTTGACTCATCTGTGAAGATGAAGATGGGAATCTATCAGCTGTAAATATACATCCAATAGTTCTGCTTCTCCCTAGCCCTTTGTAGCAGTAGTGGTAGCAGCAGCAGCAATAGTAAAGAATTGGAAACAAGGTAGATGATCATCTTTTGGTGAATGCATAATCAAGTTCTGCTATACAAATGAAATGGAATATTATCATGTTATAAAGAAATGATAAATATTAAGAATTTAGTGAAATCTGAGAAGAATTTTTGAATTGACACAAAGTACATTAAGGAGAACTAGGAGAATTACATGATGATCATCATAATAATAATCATAGCTACCATATTGTGGAGACCTGAAAACTGAATTCAAAATCTACTAAAGACCTAGCTATTTGGACCTAGAGAATTTTCAAGGTGATTTGTGTCTCTTATTTTATGTGATTTTTATAATAGTTTTATTAGGGAAGTACAATTTATATCTTCTTTGTGAAGATGAAGATAATGATGCTTTGAAAAGTTAAGTGACTTTTGCAAGGCCACACACATAGTACATGACTGAGACAGGATTCGAAATCAGGTCTTTCTAATTCAAAGTCCAGTTTTCTTTTCATTTTGTTACAATAAATGGTTGATGATGCAGTAACCAATCATTGCTTCAGAAGGCTGATGGGAAGGTCAGCCTCTTGTCTCTTAGCACAAAGCTGGCAGACTAGAATTATAGAATGAAACACATTTTAAGGCACAACCAATTTTGTTATATTATTTAAAGAGAGGATATGTGTGGCAGAAGAGGTAGTAAAAATATCAATAAAACATAAAACAATAAAGTAAAATTCAGGAAATTTTGAATAAGATGTCCTCCAAGTTCCCTTACAGATCTTCTATTCAGAATTGATGATTAGACAATCATCTTAAAATTGAAATGCTCAATTTATTTAGCAAGTATTTATTAGCTTCTTTTTTGTTGTTCAGTTGTTTTAAATATGTTGCTCCTGAGGGTTTTTTGTTTGTTTATTTGTTTTTTGGTAAAAATAGTGAAATGGTTTGCAATCACTTTTCCACTTCATTTTATACATGAGAAAATGGAGGCTGAGAGGGTTACATGATTTGCACTGGGTCACACAGTTAAAAAGTATCTAAGAACAGATTTGAATTCATGAAGAAGAGTCTTCCTGATTCTAAGCCTGTGGTTGTATTCATCTAGTTGCCCCATTAGAAGCAGTCAAAAACAATAGACAGTCATTTTAATTCTACAGACATTTTAAAAACCTAATCTATACAAGATAATGTGCTAAAGTGAGGCTAAAAGGATAGGTAAAGCACAATTTAATAGGGAATATATATATATACACATACATATATATGACGTTGCAAGAAGAGCAAAGGAGAAATTCTGGCAAAATGCAACAAAAAAAAATGGAGGAGGAATTTATTCATCTATGCTGGACACCATTATAGAGTAATGGATAGAAAAGATAAAGACATAACCTTTTTCCCTTGAAAAGCTAATACTCTTATATGGGCAGTTATATATGTATGTGTGTGTGTGTGTGTGTGTGTGTGTGTGTGTATATGTATGTATATATATATATATACACATATATATATGTGTGTGTGTGTGTTTATATACATGTACATATGTAGATATCTAGTTAAAATGAAAGAAAATTTCAATTATGAACAACATGAAATGCTAAGAGCTTAGGAAAAAAAAGAGATATAAATCACTGCTGATGGTAATGGATCAGGTAAGGCTTCCTGGTGGAGATAGCATTTACATTTATCCTTGGAAACCAGGTAATATTTCACCAGATAGAAAGGCAAAGATTGGAGATGAAGTGGGGTACAATGTGGAAAAAGGAAGAAAAATAATGCTCCTATTGTAAATCTAAGAATTGAAGGTTTTATGGGTGAATTTTTCATCATTCTCAGAGCTGTCCTCTCTCTGTTTTTCATCACATGGTTTGTGCCATGATCATAACATTCTCTAAGCTGAATAGGTGATTCAGGGTGCTTTGAATAATTATTTCAGGCTGAGTTCATTTTGCCAACTTGGGAGCAGTGGGACCCTTTCATCAAGACTGCTTTAGGAATCTTTTCATTTTCTCCTAAGATTCATATAGCTGCAGAATGTCAAAGGATATTCTTGTCCCACTTCCTCTTCCCCATATATATTAAGGGTTTTAATGTTTGACTCACAGTGTTAGCTGCTGCTTTTATATTCAGGATGGATTTAAAGACTTCTGGTAGCATCAGGTTTTTTTTTTTTGTTGTTGTTTTATTTTGTTTTGTTTTTTTTCAAAAAGGAGGAGGAGACAGCAGAATAGATTTCATGATTTCCTTTCTTCCCCATTAACAAGGCTGTAAAATTTTAGTCTCCAAATGCCAATTTCCATTTAACCACAAGACATTGCAAATGGCACACAAGGCCAAATAAAAAAAAATAAATAAAAACAAAAACAAGCAAATACAACTAAAAGGAACCAGTTTCAAAAATTAGAGATATTTTTGTAGATTATCCCTAAGAACCACTTATGTTTTGGCATTACCTTTCCAGTTTTTACAATTACATTTGGATGTTAGTAAAACCATTGCTGAAAAATTCTGTATGCAGCTTTAAACCTAAATTCCCGACATGGTGCATTTGCAGCCACCCAACGTAAACAAGTGAGTGCCTTGACAAGGAAACTCAATTGCACTGGAACATTTTATATGCTGAAGATGAATCCAGTGAGGCCTGCATTCTTTCTTTGAAGCTCTCTCTGTAGACTTCATGCTTACCTTTCCTTGCAAAACAGTTTTCCCTAGCCCTCAGCGAAACAAGAGATAGGTGCATTTCCCAAATCACAAGTCCTGCCAGGTAGAATACACATAAACAGTTGCATGATAAAGAGTAGATCTTAAGAGTTTCCTGCTGTATCTCAGAACAAGTAGCCTACTCAGGGGATATAGTCCAAAAAAAAAAAAATAGTGGGCAAGTCAATTTAATTCACTTCAGTAGGCATATATTATGTGTCTACTGTGTGCAGGGCTCAGCAATGAAGAAACTCATGCTACAAACCAAATTTTCAAAAAGTTTACAATTAGGAAGAAAAGACATGAAAACTAAAATCAAACTGAAAGAGAGAATAAAAAAATGTAAAAAAGAGACCCAGAAAATATGTTGTCAGAATATTAATGAGAGAAAAATTTATTTTGCCTGAAGAATTTCGAGAAGATTAATTTCATGAGCAAGTAGGCCCAAGCCTCAGCCTTTCAGGAAAGTAGAGACTTCAAAAGTTAGCAGCCTTTCAGGGGAAGAGAGTGCTCACTCCAAGAAAGAAGGAAGGGATGAACAATGGCATGAAAACTGGAGAGAGCATATCAGATGACAGGAAAAAAACACTATTCCAAATGGTGTGAAATTTAACACATGTGAAGGCTTTTATGAGACATGGCTACAAAGCTGAGCTGGAACAAAACTATGTTTAAGTGCTTAAATTCAGAATTAGGGATTTCTCTTTTGTTTTGTAAGTAATAGAAAACAATTGAAGGTACATACAAATCATTCCACATATTTATTGGGTTTTTAATGATGATTTTCTTCCTAGAGTGTCGATTTTTCATTTTTACTCTTTTTTAGGGACTTAATTCCTATTGTTCATTCTGCCCCAGTATAGTCTAAATTCTGGTCAAAATGACCAACTTATCATTCTTTTATACAGAATAGTCCATCTATATTGCCTTTATGCTTTTGCACTATTTCCCATACCTGTAATGCTTTTCCTTTTCAATTCTAACTTTAGGAATCCCTTAGCTTTCTTCCTTACTTCCTGCAGAAGGCCTTGTTTTCCTTTGCTGACTGTCACTGATTGTGTTTGCTCATTTGTTTGTTTTGGACCAGACCTGCCAATTTACTTGACTTGGGAAACTGCTAGTAATGAAACTTCCTTTATCAATGCAGATAGGTACCTCGTTCAAAGCAATATTTCTTAGAGATTTTCCAGGATCACTGAAAGTTTAAGCAACTTCTCCAGGTCATATTAGATGAGAGAGCCTAGGTGCTCCTCTATGCTAAATTATCTCTATTGAATATACCATAAGACTTTTCATAATACCCTTAATTTTTAGAGAACCTCCTCAAAAGTTACTCAACTTTATATATATTTTGCATTTAGTTAAATATGAACATATATCTGCCAGGTTATATTTCTGCCTTTATGTCCTCATAGCCTATAAAAGCAGGCAGTCAGCAAACATTTGCAGTATTGAATCCCATCCATGCCTAAACTGATGCATATCATCAATTAGGGGTAGAACTAAAAGAGATCTCAGAGATCACTTAGCCCAAGCCTTTTATTTAATAGAAATAAAGAAAAAAGCCTTCTCCAACCCATATTAATTCTAATGTTTCTTCTGCTATTTTATAGAAATATATTTATTCTATATATAGCTTGCTTTGTACACATTTGTGTGCAAGTTGTCAGTCTATTAGATGGTAATCTCCTTGATGGCAGGGATTGTCTTTTGTTTCCCTAGTGCTGAGCAGAGTGTCTGGCTGGCATAAAGTACACTTTTAATAAGTGTTTATTGATTGATTGAAGTGAAGCTGAAGGAAGTTAATTTACTCATCTAAGGATCTGGAGACAGAATGTGATGTCAAGTCTTCTGAATCAGACTAAATGTTATTTGCAATGTATTCACTATGGTTCAGGACCTCCATATTTTCATTTATAGGAATAAGGACAAGAATTATGATTTTATTCGTTTAAGACACTCTTCTAAGGAAATATCTTCTCTTGTTTTGTATTTAGTTTTATAAAGTTGCCTAGAGCACTAAAATCTCCGAGATGGCCCAGAGTCAGACAGCCAATGAGTGCATCTGAAGTCAACTATACTTGGGATGAAGTCTGCTCTCCAACCACTGAAATAAAGATTACAATATTTGGATTACCCATTTTACAGTCTCATCATCTCCCAGAAACCAAATGTATTCATCTTAATGAGGTATAGAAATATACCATTATATTCACGGATGACTCAAATTTCAAACTTTCCCAAACTAAGGAAGGAAGAAGCAACGCAGCTAGAAAAACAATTTTTTGAGAATCAGGACTTAATTGTTATAACTTCAATTAAATAAACATTTACTAAGTACTATGGTGATGGACAGTTAAGAAGTGTAGTGGATAGAGTATATGGCATAAAGTTGGGAAAACCTGAGTTAAAATTCGGCCTCAACTAGTTATGTGACCCTAGACAATTAACCCCATTTGCCTAAGTTTCTATACTTACAAAAGGAGTTGGAGAAAGAAATGGCAAATCACTTCAATGTCTTTGCCAAAGCCTCAAATAAAATAATGAAGAATCAGATATGACTGAAACAATTAAATAACAAAGTATTCTGCCAGGGCTAAAAGATAAAAGGAAAATCTTAGGTTACATTCTCCAGGAAGTAGATTGAATGTCAGTGAAAAATTTTATCTTCCTAACTCAGGTCAGGGTTCTTTTCAGCAACTCACATTAATTCCCTGAAGGAGCAGACAAAAGTTCACTGCTTGGTTAATATAAAGTGGGTAAATTCTGTATCTCTGGGGGGCATGTCTACTCCCTCTCTATCATACCCTCTATGCTTTCCTGAAAGCAATGATGCTTATTTTTCCAGAAGAGCAGAGCAGAAGAGCCAGTAGTATGTTACAAATAGAATACTTTATTCCCATTAGTGTCAGTATGGACAAGTTAAGTACACCTAAATGTTGCATTTTAGTGTAGCCTCAGAATAGTACCAAAGATCCACATCCTGGGAGGCTAATATCTTCTTTTGCATCCTGATGCCATGGCACTAGGGAGGCTGAGGGCTGGAAGACCAGGGGCACAGAAACAGACTATCTTAAGGTTAGTGCAACTGTGAGAAAACACATTGAAGATTACACAGGAAATGGGACAGCCTGATTTGACAAGCATTAAGCTGATTCATTTCATGATAAAAGAAGTCACCTATTATGGATACAAAAGGGATGCTTCTTCATTTTTCCATCAACATAATTACAAAATAACAGCACTAGAAAACACCTTAAACTATTGTTTTCCAACTCCCTTGTTTTTTAGTAGGACCACACAGAAACTGTCCCAAGCTATAGAAGTCATTCTGTTTTTAAAGCCCTCACAGGAAAGGAGCTTCTATAAACTCCTTTTGTAACCAGGCCAATATTTAACAACCTTCACTTCTAGGAGATGTTCCCTTATATCACTTAATATCCTCCTTGTTGCAGCTTAAAGCCATTTCCTTTTATTTTGTCTTCACTGAAAATGGAGAGCAGCTGTTCACTGTCCTCAGGTACTTGAGTGCCTTTCTCTCTGGAATAAATAACTCCTTAACCTTTTCTTGTAAGTCCTTCTTCATAATTATTCTATCATCTTGGTCACTCTCTCTTCCAAACCTCTACCAATTCTAAGAAATGCTTTAAGCTGAGTCATTGAAAAGCCTCAAAGGAGAAGATATATAAATTCAGAGGCCAGACCCTAGAGTCTCAGCCCTCAAACCTCTAGCTGAGAGCAAAATGCTCATTCATTTAGCATGTGTAAGATTGCTGGTTGGGCAGAAATCTGTCCCTAGCAGTCCCAGTACCTCTAAGGTGAAGGAGAATGACCTGACTGGAAGTTAGGAGACTTTGTTAAATCTAGTACTGGCTCTATCATGAATTAGCTCCACTCATTTCACTAACTTTCATTTTATTTCTTTGTACAATAAAAACATAAGATTTAAAGCATGACCAACATGATCAGCATGTATAATGTGGATACAGTTAGTCTGTAAGTAAGGAAGAAGTGGATTCATACCTTGTATCATATATATCATGGTTGTGTGACCCTGGGCTGGTAATTTAGCTATAATTTCTCCAGACAAGTCTCTAAGATAATTAAATTGATGAATAAGGGGTCTGCAGTGGTGGAGGAAGGTCCTCATACAGAAAAAAGGAAGCATTTATTAAAGTATAATTATTTGCCAGGCACTACACTATTATAAATATTATCTCTTTTGATCTTCACAGTAACCCTCAGGGGTAGGTACCATTATTACCCCTGGTTCACAATTAAGGAAATTGAGACAGTACACTGTATCATCTAGCTGTTTCACACAAAAAATCACAGAGAAGAAATGTAGTTAAGGGAAAGTGTCAGCTAAACTTGCAAGATCAGAAGAAAGCACAAGTAGATCAAAGACTAAAGCTCCTTGTATTATTTTAGATAGCAAAGGAATCATAGTTCTCCATATGGACTATGAGATTACCAAAAGTTTTCTCTACTTAAAACAGGGGTCCATGAACAACTTTTATATTTTGATACATAAATTTCAACATAATTTGTTTCCTTAGTCATCCTATGAATAATTGCATTTAAAAATGTTATTCTGAAGAGATGCAAGAAAAGCAAAGAACAAACAAAAACAAATATCTATTAAATCTTGTGTTACTTAAGAACAAAACAATTCTTAACTACCTCAAGCAAGTCTCCAAATTTTAGAGCAGACTGCAGAAACATAATAACAGATTAATATTTATTTAGACACTTTGTTCCCTACTATATATATTAGAGTCTTTCATCTATGGGATGAATCAGCATGCAATTCAGGGGGTTAAAAAAAAGCCACTCATATACCTGCCAATTCTCACTGTTTTTCATCTGCCTCTTCAATGCTTTCTCCACACAACCCTGATGTATCCTGGGATGTTGCATTATCTTTCCTGTCAGAAATTCAGAATTCTGAGAAAACTTATTCATTCTCAAGTCAAAGACAATGTGTTACACATGGGGAAGGGGGAGTTGACATTTTAAAAATAGGAGGAACAGAGGGTGTTGATTAAAGTTCCTGAAAGTAGAATATCTGGCATCTGTAAAAGGAGATATTTGGGTACAAAAGGAAATTCAAGAACACCTCATTCCAAACATACTATAAGGCCCACTCTTTGGATAACTACAAAGCACAAAAATGTCAGGTATGGCTTTTCCAGAAAAAGGCTCTAACAGTGTCCCAGAGAAAACAATCAGCAGGGATACAAAAACTGCAACTCAAAGTTGGTTTTTGTTTTGTTTTTTAAATTTTGAATGGTTACAGATCTAACACAAAATTTTTTCTCTTTCCTGGGTCTTGTAGAAAATCTCTTTGGAGTCTGTACCTTGGGATGGGATTTTGGGAAGAATGTGATTTCTCTCTTATAACTTAGGATTCCATCAACCCTAACAGATCCTGCCACTGTTATGTAAAACTGGAGGATTGAAAAATCCAGAAATATGTCTTATCCTATTCTTATACTGTTCAAGAACCTATTTCTAAGTAACTTAAACTAATTATATAAAATATATAATATCCTATTCAGAGCATTTATAAAAATAACTAGTGAGAGAACATTGCATTCAGAACCAGAAGTACTGGATTTCTAATATATATATATATATGTCATATATTTAATATAGTATATTAATATGTATGTTTGTTTGTTTACTACTGGCTAGCTTTGTGAACTTGGAAAAAGGACTTCTCTAGCTTTAACATTTCTTTACATAGAAAAATTGGAAAAAATGATTCAAACTAGATAATCATCAAGGATCCTTGTATCTTTGAATCCTGGAACTTTATTTTTAAAATGAGGACAATATGATATATTTCATCTCCAAAGGGTTACTATAATCCTGAGCTCCCCCAAACCATGTCACTCTAATGGAATCTCCCACAGGGTCTATTGAGAGAAAAAGGCTTCCTGTTTGAGCCTGGCAAATTTGAGATTTATCTGTCACTGAATGGCTATTGAATAATTAAATTCCTCTCTCTCTTTTTTTTCTTTCCAGCCACCAGAATTTAAAGACTATCTGCTAAGATACGGATTATTGAAGGATGAATACAGTGCCTTGTGAAAGATATAGCATACAATGATTTATTATGAGGGCTGCTTCTTGATTTCCCAGTTAGACAAAATTAGATTAGCCTAATAGAATGGGAAAGAACAGCATGGAGGGAAAGGGGTCCACAGAGGCTTTCATTGGCTTCTTTATGATGTTTTGAAACTAGATCTTTCATAAGGAGCAAATCTCCTTAGATATTCTCATGTTATCATATTATTTCATTTTTTCAAGGAAGCAATCACTTATTCCGTTCCTTTTTCCCTTTTTACCATACAGATGGGGTAAGTGGCTCTATCTGGAAAACTTTGAACCTGAAATCATGAAGATCAAAGTTGAAATCTGTACTCAGATGCTTAATAGTTATGCAACCCTGGACAAACCATTTAACTTCTGTTTCTTTCAGATCCCTCAAGTAAACAATGAGGATAATAATACTACTTATAGCCCAAGTCTTTTATGAGGATCAAATGAGATGATATTTGTAGTGTTTAGTTTAATATCTCGAAGTTACTAAGCTCAATAAATTTGGGTTTCTTCTCTTCTTTCCTTTCTTTTTCCCTTCTTTCTTTTCTTTCCTCCTCCCCCCTCTCTCCTTCATTCTTTCCCCTCTTCCTTTTTCCATCTTTTTTTTCCTTTCGTCATTCCTTCCTTCCTTCTTTCCTTTTCTCCATCCTCTCTTTATTTTGATTACTAAGAGAACAAAATATTGAACACTATCCATCACCACTCTCTCAAGCTCCTCCTTCCTCTACTTGAAATAAAACTTTGCTTTTTTTCCCCACTCTAAATTCCCAGAACACACATGCATTTCTTGACTGTTGATGCATAGGATGTTTTGGTGTTGTATGTGGAGTTATTGTAGCGGTTGATGATGATGGTAGGTTGTGGTTTTTTTAATCTCTTTATTTCTTCAGATACTTTGATTCCCAGAGACTGGGTAGGTTAGCATCCTTCCTTGCAGCTTATTAATTTGCTATGTTGGATCCAATACAACCTACCTTTACTAAGTACCTACTTAGTGTGTACAAGATGCAAGATTTGGTTCTGGGAGTACAAAGATAAGACAGTTTGTAAATACAATATAAAATAAAGAGAAAGATATTTTTAAACATCATATTAAAAGGCCAAATAGCCAATTTTTTGATAATGTCTCTTCGAATTTGCCAAAATTATATAGGAAGCTTTTTCCTCTCCCTAGCCCCTGTGGGAGCTTCCATTTTAGTAGATATTTTAGGGGCAATCAGTTCTTTTGAAAAGCTTATTTTTAACTCATTGTAGGGGATAATATGTAAATATATGAGTGTACACACATATGTATGCATACATACATATATTATGCGTTTATATGTCTGTAGAAATAGAGATATGTATATTCTTATATATATATATACATAAATGCATATATATACATACACACACACATGCATCCGTGTGTGTGTGTGTGTGTGTGTGTTATCAGCAATATTAGAGGGAAAAGAAATGGCTTCATGCAAAGACTATACATGAACTGAGCCTTGAAGAAAACTATTTTAAAAAGAAAAATTGAGCAGGGTGTGTAAATATGCAAGAGCACCAAGAACACATTTGCCTGTGGTATTTATCTAAATACACCATGCAGATTTTTCTCAGCCAATATCCAAGTTCAGATTTTATGACTGCTCCATGTAGGAGCCATTTCATTCTCCCTCCCCCAACCTTTTCATTCAATCCTATCTCCCTTCAGCAAAAAAGTAAAGAAAGGAAGGCAAAAAATACATTAAGTACTTTACAAATATTATCTCATTTTATTTTCACAAGCATCCTGAGATGTTTTTCATTTGAGGAAGCTGGGCCACACAGGGTCTCACAGTATCTGAGACTAAATTTGAATTTGGGGATTCCTACAATGTCACCTAGCTGAACAAAAGTAAAGGGGATGCGCAGAGCCAGGACAAAAAGAAAAGCAAGAAATAATGTATAAAGATTATTAGAAAGCTTTGAAATCAAAGGACCCAATGAACTAAACTCCTTGCCTTTACTTGAGGTAAGGATGCTAGGGTGTATTGGTTTAACTGGGGGACCTCATACAAAATGCTTTCTCCAATATACACACACACACTTACACACACACACACACACACACACACACACACACACACACACACACACACGATGCCTTCTTTCATCACCCTAGCCTACATCAAGGTTTAGGTTATCTGCTTTGTCCTGAATGAAGCTTTTCCTGAGCCCCCCTTGAGATGGTGTTTGCTTTCTGTCTCCTTAAATTATACATTGTATATGATGTCCCCAAGAAGAATGTTAACCCCTTGAGAACAAGGATTATTCTGTTTTGATTCTTTATTTCCAGTACCTAGCACAGTGAATAATAAATTATTGCTGGCTTGAAATTGACTGCATTCCTCCACAAAGCTCTGTGTATGTGAAAGAATAAGACAGAAACAGAGGAACAGAGACAAGAGAGAGATAGAGATAGAAAATGCAAAATAATGGTGTCTTGGGAGCTTTTAGGGACTGCTCATGCACTTCAGCATAAAAGGTGAAACATTTCCATGCTATTTTTCTCTTTCAATAACACCTTTTAACCACACTGATAAAAAGTGTGAATGAGCAGCAAATACCCTTAGTGTAAGAGAATGTCATTAGGGCAAATCATTTGCTTCTCTATCACTTGGCTTTTTCTTGTAATTGCAATTTACTACGATGTAAGAAAATAACACCCATACACAAAGCAAGCTTCCCTAATGGACTTTTAGCCTTTCAAAATATAGCTTTGCCCAACTTTCACTTGATATCAATTCAGACTCTTCCATTATTAAAATGAGTGAATTTGTTTCTGGCTTGTTGTTATCCTGTCATGATTGGAACGGGGAGAAAATCAGGAAAATTACTAAGTGGGAATGAGCTCTTAAGAATTTTTAACTTGGGCCTGAACAAGAAAGAGGGTTGTGTGGAAGACGTATGTTGCCACCACACCATTTATTTCATGGTCAGCTATCAAATGGATCTAGAAGTCTAACCCTTCCCACAATATTACTGACATTTCCACATCATGGAATGAATCAGATATGAGAATGAGATAAATTATCACAAAGTTTTTTGAGCAATGACCTCATTCAAAACATCCTGGGAGACAGAAAATTCTATTCCCCAGAAGGAGGTCTTATAACAGAGGCTGGATAACATTATAGAGGAATTCTTTTTCAGGTTAATGTAGATAGCTTCTGAGATCCCTTGTACTTCTAAAAATCTATGAACAAAGAAGATTCGGGGCTTCTATAATTGTATAATGCTGTTTATATCAATACTACTCACAAAAATCTTCATCATTATTGCAAACAGCATTGATATGGCACTTTACAATTTGCAAAACCTTTTACAAATATTATTTTCTTTCATCTTTACAATGACTTTAGGAGATAGGTACTATTATTATCCCCATTTTATTGGAATGTAGGCAAACAGAGATTAAGTGACTTGCCCAAAGTTACATAGCTAATAAGTATCTGAAGCTGAATTTGAACTCAGATCTCAGAACTAGGGATCTTTGATTTCTAGCAACAGAGTTCCATCCACTAGACCTCCTAGTCAATTGCTTTACATATTTTATCAAGTCTAGTGGATATTGAATGATACTGTGTCATGATATAAATTTTAGTATGAAGTACTTCTGTGTGCAATTGGGACTTGGTTCTAAATTCTAAGAATTATATTCTTTGCATAGTTGAAGAATGTGTACTTTGCACAATGAGCCTCTTCCTATGAATACCTCTTAAGATTCCATAGTTCAAGCAATTCCTTGTTATTTTTCCTTTTCATTTCTCACTCAGAAATGTATTCTACTTGAGAATGAAGCATCTAAATTATGGATGAATAGTAGTGCTGGTTTGATATTAACCTCCAACCTCCCACACATCTCAACATATGTTTCTATTTATAGCATTCATAAACAGTACCTAAGAGATGGATTGACAGTCAGGTGTCTAAGAATTAATGAACACAGGCAGGTAGGTGGCACAGTGGATAGGCTACCAGCTCTGAAGTCAGGAGGACTATCCATTTGATAGCTGACCATGACTTCAAATCTGGCCTCACACACTTAACACTTCCTAGCTGTGTGACCTTGGGCAAGTCACTTAACCCAACTGAATTAGCAAAAAAGAGAAGAAGAAGAAGAAGAAGAAGAAGAAAAGAAGAAGAAGAAGAAGAAGAAGAAGAAGAAGAAGAAGAAGAAGAATTAAGAAACATAACACATCATAATGGCAGCACTATAGTGATAAAATTTCCTGTGGTCTAGTATAAAAGATCATGTAATCAGCTTGAGTTCACACTTAAGCTCCTATTAGTCATAAATTGTATAATTTTAAATACACAATGACACCTTTCTAGATCTTAGTTTCATCTGTAATATGGAATAATGACACCTGATTGAGTTATCGGATTTATTAATACCAATACTCAACAAACTTTGGAAGTTACCTAAAAATAATTTTCAGCCTTTACTAATTTTTCACCAAAATAATTGTATTGGAGTTTAAAATGTTCATCAAATTCTAAGAAAATATGTGACTAGGTAATACTCAAAGTTTCAAGAATAAATAATAAAATATTTCTAATCAACCACATCTTTCATTTAATCATTACATCCCTTCATTACCAAGTGAGAGACCTGGACCAAAAATATTTACTTCTTTGAGATTCAGTTCCCTTTTCTATAAAATGAGGTTATTAGATTAGATTATTGCTAAGGTGACTGAAAGTTATAAATACTTGCATCACACCATATACGACTTCTCCTGTTTTTCTGTATTCATCATATTTCTTGTTTCTTAAAGCACAAAACTATTACATTAGATTCATGTACCCTTTTGTTTAGCCATTCTGTAATCAAGAGATATCTGTCTTGTTTTTGGTTCTTTGTTATTGTAAGAAATTATTTTCTAAACATTTTGATGTATTTGAGGCCTTCCTACTTATCACTGATCTCTTATGAATTTGTGCTAGCAACTGAATTGTAAGAAATACTGAAAACATTTACTTATTCTTGTTGTTGCTACTGTTGTTGTTCACATCATCTCAAATCACTATCTAGATTGGTTGGTTATTCCACAGCCTCACTAACTTCAGTGTTCTCATTATCCCAGAAGTCCACCAACCTTGTTATCCCAACATTTGTACAACAATATTCTTATCTAAATTTATCTTAGGTGTATTTCCAATATCAGAAAATATATCCATACCAAATTCCATGTTTTGTTCAACATATATTAAGCTTCATGGAAATTTTATATATTTTTAACTTATCAAAACCATACACGTACACACACACACACACACACACACACATATATATACATAGATATATATTCATATATATATAAACAAAAACAAACAAATGAAAATACATGTCTTCAAAGGAAGAACAACTTTGGTACTCTGAAAATACAGTAGAGCTAAAAAAAATTATATTATATGACTGAAGATGATTCAAAGTTCAATTATAAGTGTCACAAGATGTATGACAATCAATCCTAAAGAATTTCAAAATGATAGGAACGAATTATTAGAGTGTAAATTTGGTGTGCCCTGAGGGGTAGACTCAAAGTCATAAACATATAAGATAACCCCATGTTGTTTCATTTTTATTGGACCTAGAACTCATCCTGTCCCAGACCACAACTTCAGAGAACAAATTCAGGGATGATAGAAATTCCCTGATGAAATTATGCTGACTAAAAGAGAAGAAACATTTGGTTAGCTGGCTGACTATTCACAGACTCTCAGATTTCAGATTTGAAATAGACCTCAGAATTCAAGTTACAACGGCTACCTGAAACTGTAGTCCCATCCACAATTCCCATTTTCAATAATGTGACAAGGTACTCACAACTCACCACAATAACTTATTCTGCTTAGGGACAATTCTAATTGTTGGTATGGTTCTCCTTACATTGAACCATAATATGCTGCCATGTCATATCCATCTATTTTTTTCTTTTCTTAATTCTTTCACTCAAGGATATTCAAAACAAGTTTAATCTGTCTTTCACATGAGAACCCTTCTAAAGTTTGAGGATAGCTATTATTCCTACACTCTAACTGTTTTTCAACAATTTAAATATTCCAGTTGGAGGAGATGATGTTTTATTATCACCTTTCAGTCTGAAGTTGCTCTTGATAGCAGTGTGGTCCTTCCTGGCAGGAACTTTCTGATACCCACTCAAATAACAGAAGGATGGGTTAGTTGTTTTTTATGGGGTTTTCTTCTATACCTCTGCTTTTTCACATTTTTAATGATAATTACATATGGAAAGGAAACTAGTCTGAAAATCTCTTCTCATTTCTCTTGTCCTTCTATAGAACTGACTCAATCTACTGGCATTTTTGTTTTAACATAATGGCAATACACTACTAAATTTATAATAGAAAATAGTGGCAAAACTGGATTCAAGTTAAATAATTTACCACCAATTTTGCTGAAACATACACTTTCTTAAAGGCAAGGTATATTGGTAATTCAGAAGCATACTCACAGTCCTTCAGCATTCTCCAGAATGAATATAACAGCTTGTTCTAAGGAGAAGAGGGTCAGTTCACTAATTAGAGAAGGCCACCACATGGGGACACAGTAGTATAAAATAAGGTGGACCTCTCCATGTTTCATTAAAAGCCTATTTCTGTCTCATTGTGACTACCTTGCAGCAGTGGTCATAGTTAATTCTGAGGCTGTTTTATATACATAGCACAGGTATATAGCACTCCAGCTCTTCGGTTAATTTTTCTGACTTCTTCCAAAACCATTCATGTTCTTATTTTTCTATAGATTCTTAAATACATGGAACAGAATTCTCTTATTCCCAGTCTTGTCTTTCTTAGGAAGGTTACCATTTGTCAGAATGAAACCATTCTATTTCTGAAAAAAAGAGTGATCATGGCAAATGTAACTTAACTGATAGACTATAGTTTGCTTTAAAAGATGCTTAGAAATTTGGTACAGTTGCATGTGGTAATTTGGCATTATCATTTATTTCTATGTCTCTTCTTTGCTTCTATCCACAATCCCACCACTTGCTTTGTTGCTATTCCCTTGTTTCTGACTACTATTATCTCTTTCTGAATTTTAGTTCCCTAATGCCATAACTTTACCTGCAGGAAAAGATAGAAATATATTTTTCTCTTTCACTTGTGTTTTTTTTTTTCTGTAAGCTATCTTTTTTTTTTTTTTTTTTTTTTTTTTAGTATGTCAAATATATTTTTTACTGATTTATTTAACTGAGATACATACATAAATGACTTGAAAAGGGGTCAAGAATCATTTAATTTAAGAATCATTGAATTCTCGGAGCTGAATAGAAAGTTTGTTTTTTTTTTTTATAATAAATTTTATTTTATTTAATAATAACTTCGCATTGACAGAATCCATGCCAGGATAATTTCTACACGACATTATCCCTTGCAATCACTTATGTTTCGTTTTTTCCCCTCCCTCCCTCCTCCCCCCCCCCAGGATGGCAAGCAGTCCTATATATGCTAAACATGTTGCAGTATATCCTAGATACAATACATATTTGCAGAACCAAACAGTTCTCTTGTTGCACAGGGAGAATTGGATTCAGAAGGTAAAAATAACTCGGGAAGAAAATCAAAAATGCAAATAGTTCACATTCATTTCCCAGTATTCCTTCTTTGGGTGTAGCTGTTTCTGTCCATCATTTCTCCAATGAAACTCAGTTAAATCTCTTTGTCAGAGAAATCCACTTCCATCAGAATACATCCTCATACAATATCGTTGTCGAAGTGTATAATGATCTCCTGGTTCTGCTCATCTCACTTAGCATCAGTCCATGTAGGTCTCTCCAAGCCTCTCTGTATTCATCCTGCTGGTCATTCCTTACAGAGCAATAATATTCCATAACATTCATATACCACAATTTACCCAGCCATTCTCCAATTGATGGGCATCCATTCATTTTCCAGTTTCTAGCCACTACAAACAGGGCTGCTACAAACATTTTGGCACATACAGGTCCCCTTCCCTTTTTTAGTATCTCTTTGGGGTATAAGCCCAATAGAAACACTGTTGGATCAAAGGGTATGCACAGTTTGATAACTTTTTGGGCATAATTCCAGCTCGCTCTCCAGAATGGTTGGATTCGTTCACAACTCCACCAACAATGCATCAATGTCCCCGTTTTCCCGCATCCCCTCCAACATTCATCATTGTTTTTTCCTGTCATCTTAGCCAATCTGACAGGGGTGTAGTGATATCTCAGAGTTGTCTTAATTTGCATTTCTCTGATCAATAGTGATTTGGAACACTCTTTCATGTGAGTGGTAATAGTTTCAATTTCTTCATCTGAAAATTGTCTGTTCATATCCTTTGACCATTTATCAATTGGAGAATGGCTTGATTTTTTATAAATTTGAGTCAGTTCTCTATATATTTTGGAAATGAGGCCTTTATCAGAACCTTTAATTGTAAAGATGTTTTCCCAGTTAGTTACTTCCCTACTAATCTTGTTTGCATTCGTTCTGTTTGTACAAAGGCTTTTTAATTTGATATAATCAAAATTTTCTATTTTGTGATTGGTAATGGTCTCTAGTTCATCTTTGGTCACAAATTTCTTTCTCCTCCACAAGTCTGAGAGATAAACTATCCTATGTTCCTCTAATTTATTTATAATCTCGTTCTTTATGCCTAGGTCATGGACCCATTTTGATCTTATCTTGGTATGTGGTGTTAAGTGTGGGTCCTTGCCTAATTTCTGCCATACTAATTTCCAGTTATCCCAGCAGTTTTTATCAAATAATGAAATCTTATCCCAAAATTTAGAATCTTTGGGTTTGTCAAACACTAGATTGCTATAGTTGACTATTCTGTCTTGTGAACCTAACCTTTTCCACTGATCAACTAATCTATTTCTAAGCCAATACCAGATGGTTTTGGTGACTGCTGCTTTATAATATAATTTTAGATCAGGTACAGCTAGACCACCTTCATTTGATTTTTTTTTCATTAATTCCCTTGAGATTCTCGACTTTTTATTGTTCCATATGAATTTTGTTGTTATTTTTTCTAAATCATTAAAATATTTTCTTGGAAGTCTGATTGGTATAGCACTAAATAAATAGATTAGTTTAGGGAGTATTGTCATCTTTATTATATTTGCTCGGCCTATCCAAGAGCACTTAATATTTTTCCAATTATTTAAGTCTGACTTTATTTGTGTGAAAACTTTTTTGTAATTTTGCTCATATAATTCCTGACTTTCCTTTGGTAGGTAGATTCCCAAATATTTTATGCTATCAACAGTTATTTTGAATGGAATTTCTCTTTGTATCTCTTGCTCTTGGATTTTGTTGGTGGTGTATAAGAATGCTGAGGATTTATGGGGATTTATTTTGTATCCTGCTACTTTGCTAAAATTATGAATTATTTCTAATAGCTTTTTAGTAGAATCTCTGGGGTTTTCTAGGTATACCATCATATCATCTGCAAAGAGTGATAGTTTGGTTTCCTCATTGCCTACTCTAATTCCTTTAATCTCTTTCTCGACTCTTATTGCAGAGGCCAGTGTTTCTAATACAATATTGAATAATAATGGTGATAGTGGGCAACCTTGCTTCACTCCAGATCTTACCGGAAAAGGTTCCAGTTTTTCCCCATTGCATATGATGCTTACTGAAGGTTTAAAATATATGCTCCTAACTATTTTAAGGAAAAGTCCTTTTATTCCTATGCTCTCAAGTGTTTTTATTAGGAATGGCTGTTGGATTTTATCAAATGCTTTTTCTGCATCTATTGAAATGATCATATGGTTTTTGTTTGGTTGGTTGTTGATATAGTCAATTATGTTAATAGTTTTCCTAATATTGAACCAGCCCTGCATTCCTGGTATAAATCCTACTTGGTCATAGTGTATTATCCTGGGGATGATTTTCTGTAATCTTTTTGCTAATATTTTATTTAAGATTTTAGCATCAATATTCATTAGGGAGATTGGTCTATAATTTTCTTTCTCTGTTTTCAGCCTACCTGGTTTAGGTATCAGTACCATATCTGTGTCATAAAAGGAGTTTGGTAGGACTCCTTCATTCCCTACTTCTTCAAATAGTTTATTTAGCATTGGAGTTAATTGATCTTTAAATGTTTGATAGAATTCAGATGTAAATCCATCTGGTCCTGGGGTTTTTTTCTTAGGGAGTTGATTGATAGTTTGTTCTATTTCTTTTTCTGAGATAGGAGTGTTTAGGATATTTACTTCTTCCTCTGTTAGTTTAGGTAAGCTATATTTTTGGAGGTATTCTTCTATTTCATTTAAGTTGTCGAATTTATTGGCGTAAAGTTGGGCAAAGTAACTCCTAATTATTGCTCTAATTTCCTCTTCGTTAGTGGTGAGTTCTCCCTTTTCATTTTTAAGACTAACAATTTGATTTTCCTCTTTCCTTTTTTTAATCAGATTTACTAAGGGTTTGTCTATTTTGTTGGTTTTTTCATAGAACCAACTCTTAGTTTTATTAATCAATTCAATAGTTTTTTTACTTTCAATTTTATTGATCTCTCCTTTTATTTTTTGAATTTCAAGTTTAGTGTTTGATTGGGGGTTTTTAATTTGTTCCTTTTCTAGCATTTTTAGTTGCAAGCCCAATTCATTGACCTTCTCTTTCTCTATTTTATACAAATAGGCCTCTAGAGATATGAGATTTCCCCTTATTACCGCTTTGGCTGCATCCCATACATTTTGGTATGATGTCTCATTATTATCATTTTCTTGGATGAAGTTATTAATTATGTCTATAATTTGCTGTTTCACCCAATCATTCTTTAGTATGAGATTATTTAGTTTCCAATTATTTTTTGGTCTACTTTCCTGTGGCTTTTTATTGAATGTAATTTTCAATGCATCATGGTCTGAAAAGGATGCATTCACTATTTCTGCCTTACTGCATTTGAGTTTGAGGTTTTTATGTCCTAATATATGATCAATTTTTGTATAAGTTCCATGAACTGCTGAAAAGAAGGTGTACTCCTTTCTGTCCCCATTACATTTTCTCCAGAGATCTATCATATCTAATTTTTCTAGTATTCTATTTATCTCTTTGACTTCTTTCTTATTTATTTTGTGGTTTGATTTATCTAATTCTGAGAGTGCAAGGTTGAGATCTCCCACTATTATAGTTTTACTGTCTATTTCTTCTTGCAGCTCTCTTAATTTCTCTTTTAGGAATTTAGATGCTACACTACTTGGTGCATATATATTTAATATAGATACTTCTTCATTATTCATTCTACCCTTTAGCAAGATATAGTGCCCTTCCTTATCTCTTTTGATTAGATCAATTTTTGCTTTAGCTTGATCTGAGATCAGGATGGCTACCCCTGCTTTTTTGGCTTCACCTGAAGCATAGTAGATTTTGCTCCAACCTTTTACCTTTAACCTGCATGTATCACCCCGCTTCAGGTGTGTTTCCTGTATACAACATATTGTAGGATTCTGGCTTTTAATCCATTCTGCTAACCGCTTCCTCTTTATAGAGGAGTTTACCCCGTTCACATTTATGGTTAAAATGACCAATTCTGTATTACTTGCCATCTTGTTAACCCCGGTTTATGCTTTTCTCCCTTCTTACTCCCTTACCCCCTCCCTTACCCCCCTTCCCAGTATTAAGCTTGTGAGCTCCCCTTGCTTCTCACAGCCCTCCCTTTTTCAGTATCCCTCCCCCCCTTAGAGTTCCCCCCCCCAACTTACCCCTTTCCCTCCCAGTTACCGTATTCCCTTCCACTTAGCTTATTCCTTCCTTTTTCACTTTTCCCTTCTCACTTTTCAATGAGGTGGGAGAAGTTTCACCATAGATTGAATATGTCTAAAATTCTTCTCTTAATGCCAATTCTGAAAGCAGTAAAATACTCACTATTTTCATTCCTCTCCATTCTTTCTCTCAGATATACTAGGTTTTCTTTGCCTCTTCATGAAATGTAGTACCCCCACTTTCCCTTTTTTTCTAGTACAATGTCCTTTCCACAACTAGTTTCTAGAACAAGGTATACATGTATTCTTTATACATCTTTACAGCCGAAATATAGTTCCCAAGATTAATCTTTACCTTTTTAGATTTCTCTTGAGTTCTGTGCTTGTAGATCAAATTTTTTGTTAAGTTCTGGCTTTTTCATCAGAAATAGATGAAATTCGCTTATTTCGTTGAATGTCCATCTTCTTCCCTGGAAAAAGATGCTCAATCTCGCTGGGTAAGTTATTTTTGGTTGCATACCAAGTTCCTTAGCCTTTCGGAATATCATATTCCAGGCCCTTCGATCCTTTAATGTGGATGCTGCCAGATCCTGGGTGATCCTTATTGTGGCTCCTTGATACTTGAATTGGGTTTTTCTAGCCGCTTGCAGTATTTTTTCTTTCATCTGAGGGTTCTGGCATTTGGCCACTATATTCCTTGGTGTTTTGATTTTAGGATCCCTTTCAGTAGGGGATCGATGAATTCTTTCAATGTCTATTTTACCTTCTGTTTCTATGACTTCTGGGCAGTTCTCTTTGATAATTTCCTGGAAGATAGTGTTCAGGCTTTTTTTTTCATCATACTTTTCTGGAAGTCCGATGATTCTCAGGTTGTCTCTCCTGGATCTGTTTTCCAGGTCTGTTGTCTTCCCCAGAAGGTATTTCACATCCTTTTCCATTGTTTGATTTTTTTGGATTTGCTTGACTGATTCTTCTTGTCTCCTTGAGTCATTCAATTCCAATTGTTCGACCCTGATTTTCAGTGAGGTATTTTCTTCACTCACTTTTTTAAGATCTTTTTCTAATTGTCCAATTGAGTTCTTTTGTTCTGTGGAATTTTTTTCCATTTCGCCAATTTTGTTTTTTAGAGAGCTGTTTTCTGTTTCCAGTTCACTAATCCTATTTTTCAAGGATTTGGTTTCTTTATCCACTCTCTCTTTAACTGACTTCTCCAGGCTCTTTTGCCAAGCCTCCCTCTCCTTTTGCAGAGCCTCCCTCTCCTTTTCCCATTTTTCTTCTAGCTCCCTTGTGAGAGCCTTTTTAATTTCCTCCATGAGATTCATCTGTGCTGAGGGACATAAGGTCTCCTCTTTCGGGGATTCACCTGGGGACTGTTTGTTTTTAGTCTCCTCAGGTTTGGAGTCTGCTCTTTATCTGTATAAAAGCTGTCCAGGGTTAAATTCTTTTTCAGTTTCTTGCTCATTCTGTCTATTTATCAAAGACAAACTATCAAAGAAACAGAAGGAAAAAAACCCCTTGAATGGAGGCTGCTTTCTTTGGGGGAGGGGCAGGGTATTCGTGAGGCACGGGTCCTACTGTGCTATGGCGCCTGCGCACTGAGATCCGAGCGCTCTGAGATCCGAGCGGGCCAAGACACTGTGGGGGAGGGGTGGCCAGGTCCCGAGAAACTCCAGCTGTTTGGGATTGTATTCTTCACCCCCGGTGTTTTTAGCTTCTCTGCTGGGCTGCTGACTTGCTCCTATAGCAAAGCTCTCACCGCAGAGACGGCTGCGATCGCGTCCTACCCCCTCTCCGCTCCACCCGGTTCTGAGCTGCTATCTGTGCTCTGGTTGCTGCTGCTGCCCGCAGACTGCTTCCAAATACCGTCCCCGCCCTCGCGCAAAAACAGACCTTTCTTGACGAGTCTCAAGGATGGTTTCTCTTGGTAAGTAATTGTATGGTTTTTTTTCAGTCGAGCAATAATTCCGAGGCATGAAATGAAGTGAATAGTGAGAGAAAAACACGGAGATTACACAGAAGTGTATTTCCTCTCCGCCATCTTGGCCGGAAGTCCCTCTGTAAGCTATCTTTAAGGTTTTTACTACCAAGAAATAGGCAGAATATAACAAATAAAAGAAGAAAAAATTACAAAAATTTAACAATCTTTTAAAGTTAACCACAATATACAAACATGTAAGAAATGAGCCTTCATCCAATTTTTAAAAAGTTATACACAAGTGCCTTTGCCACTAATGGCATATAGGAAGAAACACATCGCTAAAATCTACACTTTGGTTTTCCTATGTGTAAAATGTGCGGCTGGAACAATATGATTTCTTAGGTAAAATCGAAGTTTTGGTCAATTAAGTATGAAGATTATATCTATTACAGATACAATGAATTATAAACACAGAGCAACAGAGTTGTGGGACAGCAAACTGAGAATTAGCAATGAATGAATGAATGGCCCAGTTTGTCTGTAGTACAGATTATAGGAAGATAATATATAATAATACATATAAAATAAATTTGGAAATGTAGCTTGAAATTTTGAAAGTCTTGAATGTTAGTCTACAAAGCCTGAATTTTTATTCCATAAGCAATAGGTAACTACTTGATTCATTTGAGCTATAGAAGATATAGGAGAATTTATGCATGAGGAAGATCATCTTGGTGGCTCTGAAAGATGCAGAAGAATGAGGAAAGACTGAATTCAAGTAAAGAAATTTAAGTGACTTAAATATTCCATTCTTTTTTTATTTTTTTAATTATTATTTTTTTCTGAGACAATTGGAGTTAAGTGACTTGGCCAGGATCACACAGCCAGGAAATATTAAGTGTCTGAGCCCAGATTTGAACTCAGGTCCTCCTGACTTCAGAGCTGATGCTCTATCCACTACACCAACTACCTGTCCCTAATATCCTATTTTTGCCCAGGTAGGCTTCATTTTCTAGTTCTTGTCTTTGACATCAATTAATCTGCTCTCATCTACATGGAATTGTAATGATAAATTCTTGGATTCTGGATGACACAGATATAATTTGGTGTGGGAAAGACATGAATTCAAATTCTTTCTTTGATGTTTATTAGGGATATTTTGGGCAAATTAATCTTTCTGAACCTCATTCTCTTTATATGTTAACCAGGATAAATGTCTTAAAGGGATAGATTTCTCATGATTGTAGTGAAGATCAACTGAGATAAAAATTTCATATAACTGAAAGAATTAGTTTACTCTTACTATCATTATTGCCTTTCTGACATCACTGCCCCTAAAGTGAGGAGGCATGGGTTTTGCATTTCTTTCTATTACCAAAGTATCATAAGTTTTATTCCTCTAATTACATCTTCCTCAGTCTATACTGACTAGTATTCCTAGATGGAGGACACTGTGAATGCTGTCACCTGAAAAAAAGAAAAAAAAAGCTCTTGTAGGTTGGGAACTTAAGTGTTTTTTTATTCTGCTCCTTTCTCTGAGGAGGTGCCTGCCCTGAATACAGGTTTCATAAATGTGACATTGTGACTCTGTTTGTAGGCCAATCTGCCTCAGCTCAGAGACAAGAGTATTATAAATGGCATACTTTCCCTTCATTGATTTACACTGTGTAATGTGATGGCCTAGGCTGATTAATAAATACAGGTGACAGGGAGCAGAAGCAGCAACACTAGGGCAATGTTAACTCAGGAAATAGCCATGTACAGGCTGACTAGTAGAAATTGATAATGACGAGTGTGTGCACAGCCACAGTTTTATCTACTGAATTAAGGAATGAGTGGAAGGGAAGTGAATGGCATGTCTTAGCCAATGAGGCAAAATTAAGATGCAACTAGGCGCAATTTTCCAAGGAAATGTGATACTAAAAGACTTAAAGAATTCAAAGTATATTCTAGTACCATCAATCCCCAATTCTGCTCTACATGGAGATTCTAAGTAGACATTGGATGATGTGATTTGAAGGATTCACAGAAGTTTCTTCTTCAATTGGCCTTCTATAGGGCAAGAATTTCTGCCCTTAAACACATTTTTAACATTAAGGAAGAAGACAAGAAATGGAGTAGAAATCAAGGTATATGGAAAAACTATAAGAGGAAGCCAGAAGCCAGAATGATATAATTAAATGCAAGGTCAAGATGAAAGAAAATGAGAGGCTTAAGGAAAACGATACACTAAATTAAACTTAAGTATTTCGTGTGTGTGTGTGTGTGTGTGTGTGTGTGTGTGTGTGTGTGTGTGAAGACTGGCCTTCCTAATAATATAAACATACATTTTGATACTTTGCATGAAAACTGAAAAAGAAAAAGCAGGATAAATAGCTTGGTAAATCTTCACAATATAGAAGACAAAAGCAGCTGCTTTGATAAGAATCAAAAGCATATTTTTGATTTCAGAGAAACTCAAGAACCACAGAACTACCAAGAAGAAAGGGTTCAGAGGTCATTTAATTCCAACCTGTAATTGAATTAGGAATCTCAAATCACATTTCAACCTCATTAGTGCAGGGCAACTGAACACCTAGTGAAGAAACTCATTCCATTGTGAGAAAGTTTTCCTTTCTTACAAATCCAGTGCTCCTCTTTTGCAAATTTTGCCTTGTTTTCTTTTTGGGTCTAACTAAAGTAAATCTAATTCTTCAAATCTTCTTTTCCCAGTTTAAAAATCCAACTGTGATCATCTATGACAGAGTTTCTAATCTTCTCCTCTTGGTCACCACATTCTGGATAATATCTTTCTTGTTAATGTGCTTCCTGAAATGTGGCTCCCAGAATGGAAAATAATATTTTAGAAGGACTCTGATCAAAATGGGATGAGTATAATGGAACCATCTCTTTTCTTGATCTGGACATGAAGTTTAATCTGATCTCTAAGATCCATCATATATCTGTATTTGTATAACTTTCTTGAATTAGTAATCTCTTCATTGTTTCTTTGGAGCTAACTCAATTGAAAAACAAGACACTCTCTATACTTAGAGGAAGTTGTGATCTGAATGGGGTCACTGAAGTTTATTTGTCCATGTGGTGGTTTAGGTGACTACTAGCTTTTTTTCCTACATTTAGGTGGTAAGATTTTCCATGGATATTCTTTTTCTATTAATTTTAGATCTCGACTTTAAGATAGAATGTGAGATTGAGAAAAAACAAATCAGATAGAGAATCACATTTCCCCAAAAATCATTTTGAATAACATAAAGGGAAAGGTGCTAGTTAGATTTAAAGTTACAAACTTTCTGGGCCTTCCAATAACCCAATTGAAGTAAGGTAATGGAGCAGAAAAGCAATGTTAAAAGAGGCTGATAAAAGAGAGAGACAGAGACACAAAGAAAGGATTCATATATTTCTCTGCTTAAATCCATTATTTATAAGACAAAATTAAGATCAATATTCCTCATATTTCACTAAGAGAACACTGAAACTGCTGAAAGCAAGAGCTAAGAATGATAGTGTTTGTCTAAGATAATGCAGACGCTGCTGATTCCTTCATGTGTTGATTTGGTGGGCATCCTTGCCACATATTTTTATCAGTGTAACATTTTTGGGAGGCTCCTTGACAGTAGACACATTTTTCTTTTCACCTGATTTGGGGGGGGGGAGGTGGAGGGAAGGGGGATGCTAATCTAGTCTGATTCCATGCAGTGATGAAATTAGGCATCGTTTACTCTTAAAACAATCCATGTTGCCCATATTTCTTGGTTTATTTCTTTCACACCTCCATGATAAAGATCAAATGGAGCTGAATTAGGAAAATTTTCGAGATGTTGGAGTAAAATCTGTCCTTTTTCTTTTCTGTTTTTGAGTACATGTTTTTAGATATAGGAAAGAAAGAAGCAGGATTTGCTTTGTGAAGCTCATGTGGAAGAAAGTAAGAGGGAGAGAAACTGTCCCTCTATAACAAATGTGTTTTTATGTCCAATGTTTGTCTCACTGTGATGGAGAGGTTATCCTGTATTCTGCAAGACACTGTGGGCCAAAGGCAAGCGCTCAGGTTCTGTAAAAGTAGAAAGATTTTGCATATAAGCTCGACAATGGACTATGTACCTATTGTCTGAGAAATAGCCTCAATATATAGATGTACATTACCAAAGGTATGGTCTCAAGTAATGATTTTCAAAATATTATTATTAGTTAATTTGTAATAATTCTGTGATAATTTGTGTAATTCATAAAACCATTTACTAATTTGGAAAAGGGATATGTTCTCTCTATCTGTGAAGGGTAGCTATAGAATCTAATTCCAAGTGAAATGAACAAGTGCAAAATGACATGGAATTTGAAGTTGGAGATATTGGATTCAAGATCCAGAACTGTCATTCTTCCTGCCTCCATCTTTTTATCTGTAAAATGGAGTTGGTAATAGTTTCCCAAGAAACTTTAAAGAGTTATTGTGTGGAAATAACTTCATTAAAACAACTTAAAATAATATATAAATGTTCATTATTATCTTACTACTTTGTACTTCAGAAGGCAACAATGAATTGAATCAACTCAACAAAAATTTATTATGTATCTACTATGAGAGGCATCATATTAAGAGCTTTAGATGTTAAGAATGAAATTAAAAAATTGCTACTTTCAAGGAATTTGTATTTTGTTGCATCAACATAGAGAAGATCAGAGACTGGCCCCATCAAACCAGGCACAGACCTTGGAGCAGCTGAATCAGTGGCAGTAGTGGTGACCAGACCACTCAGTCCACAAACAGTCAAGTGATCATACAATAAATGGTCAAATAGAGATTTACAGAGGTTCCCTTTTCTGGGATTAGAGGCAGGACTTTATTACATTGCTTATATTTGCTCATCATTTATCAGTGTGACTCAGGTCACAGTCCTGAGTCTTTGTCCCATTGTGAGGAGAAGTAACATTAGCACAGCAGAGCTTGTGGCCCCAGGGGAGCAGGGATTATGGTCACAGTACCAGGATGGAAAAGAGTGCTTATGGCCATCCACAAAGCAGTGCACAGTATAGGAAAGTAGTAAATACACCTCTCTCTAGATAACACTAACTTAAAAGATTCAAAAACTTACAGGTCCCCAGAATTACTTCTCAAAACAGCTGTACAGAAAACATGAAATTTGGAAACTGTCTCCTCCACTTGGGAGGCAGAGTCCCACTTTAGGAAAGAATTAAAAGTTAAAAAATTAGGCTGGAAAATGAGCAAACAATAGGAAAAAATAATATGAAAAGGCAGTTTTGTAGAAGGTCACAGACAGTGGGGGAATTCTGGGTGAGGTATAAGACCCTTCAGTCCAGAGAGAACTTGCTAACAATGTCTGGTTTGGCTCCCCATCTCCCTTAAGGTCTCTTAGCCTTCCTGAGAAGTAAGAGGCAATGACAGCCTGTGTTGTGATTGAAGCAGAATGATACCAGGTGGCAAACTACATACAATAGCAAGTTGTTTAGGTGGTCCCATGTGCACAATATATACTTAGTGCATGAGCAGTGTTGTTTTGGTTACACAAGGATATGAGGGTATGTAAGGGTGAAAGAGCTGGGAATAAACATACTCCATATTTCCACTATCCTCAGGAATCTCTCCTCATCACTTCTTCACCAAAATGATATATTTTAATCACCCAGGCATAGGAGATCTAGAAAGCATGGTACATTTTGTCACCCCAACTTGGGGTCTCTAAAAAGCAAGACACAACAAGTTTTCACACAAAGTAATTAAACTATTTATTGTTATGGAAAAATACTCTAAATCACTATTTATGAGAGAAATGCAAATTAAAACAACTTTGATCTTGCAACTAACTACCAGATTGAACAATATGACAGAAAAAGAAAATGAGAAATATTGGAAGGGATGTGGGAAAATTAAAAAACTATAGTAGTATTGGTGAAGTTGTATACTGATTAACCATTCTAAAGAGCAATTTGCCCAAAGAGTTATAAAACCATGCATACCCTTTAACCAAGCAATACTCCTGCTAAGCCTTTATTCCAAAGACTTAAAAAAAGAAAAAGATCCTATGAATACAAAAAATATTTACAGCTGACCTTTCACAGGAAGCAAAGAGTTAGAAATTGAGACAATGTTCATAATTTAGGAAATGACTGAACAAGTTATTTATGGTTTATAATTTTTGTTTGTTTGTTTTTTTCCCCTGAGGCAATTGGGATTAAGTGACTTGCCCAGGGTCACATGACTAGGAAGTGCTAAGTGTCTGAGGCCAGAGTTGAACTTAGGTCCTCCTGATTTCAGGGCTGATGCTTTATCCACTGTGACATCTAGCTGTCACATTATATATGGTTTTTATGGACTATTGTGCTTTAGGAAACGATGAGCAAAATGCTCTCAGAAAAAAATGTGGAAAGACATATAAACAGTTACAAAGTAAGTGACCAGAATCAGGAGAACAATGTATATAGTAATAGCTATATAGTATGACAACCTACCATGAATAATTTAGCTATTTTCTGCAAGTATCCAAGAAAACTCTATAAAACTTAGAATAAACATATTGCCTATCTTCAGAGAAAGAATTGATAGACCCTGAAGGGAAATCAAAGATACTTTTTTATTTCCTTTTTAAATTTTCTTTTCTGTTTTCATTCACGGAATGACTTACATGGAAATGTGCTTTACATGACTACACATATATAACCTATGTGAAATTGTCTCTTTCTCAATGAGGAGAGAAAAGAGAGGGAAAGAATTTGGAACTCACAATTTGAAAAGAAAGAAAAAATTGTTTTTATATGCAATTGGAAAAATATAAAATTCCCAAATAAATAAACATATAAAAGATGAATACAATATTGTTCTTATCGTTTAGAAACTTAGTAGCTAGAGAAGGGAGTGGAGATAATACAAATGGCTAGAGAACAAGAGAGGATGCAATTAGAATCATAAGATATAAAATGTCAAGAAACTCTAGTAAGCATTGAAGTAATAGTTCTCTTTCTTTTTTTCCCCTTTAAAAGGGAATTTGTTTGTTTATTTGTTTGTTTGTTTTACAGAACTTGAGACCTATAGAAGGGAACTGGCTTGCCTAAGGTAAAATAAAGATGGTAAGAAGACATCACACTTTGAACTCTGATCACCTGAGTCTAAAATGAATGCATGAACTGGAAGTTGTGGTGAATTCTGTTTGGAAATTGAGGATTGAGTTTTTTTTTTCCTTCACAATATCTAAAATCAGACATTGGCAATCTGACAGCTGCTGCTAGGTTCTGGTCAAAGCTGCCAACTTGGCAAAATTTTATATTTATTACTTGTCATCTCTTTATTTGAATCTTCTGGCTATTTATTTAAGACTTTTAAAAAACTCATCAAAATCATTTTTTCTTAATTAACTTATTTGTAAAAGCATTGAATCAATAATGAGTGATAATAATCAGGATTTATATAGAATTCTACATTTGGAAAACACTTTACATTCTTGATCTCATAGGATTTTATAGCTTAAAGAAACCTTCAAAATTATATAGTAAGATTCCCAATTTTTACTACATAGATAACTGAGGCACAGATCGGTGGAAGTAAATCACAGGGACTCAATAACAGAGTTAAAATGCAGGAAAAATGTTCTTTCCAATATTCCACTCTATATTATAGTTCTTCCTTATAACTTGTAAATGTCCTCTATACTAATTTGGTTGAAATTCTCTATATGAGCCAAGTTTAGTATTCTTCAAGGGAGATAACATATATTGAATAAATTCATTTTGGAGATATGTGTGTATGTGTGTACATCCCTATGGTGTACACATGTGCAAACACGTCCATATCTTAGCACTCAAATCTTGCAATAGAAATGTGATTTGAGACTATGCATACTCACCTCTTCATTCTGGGTTGATTCGT